>NC_133545.1:30462500-30610000 GCF_048773025.1 Camelus bactrianus
CCTTTCTTCTAGCCACCTCATACTCATTTATTTTCTTATTTGCAGAAAGATTCTGCTGACTATGGGCTGGTGAGCTTGACTGACCTAATTCATATATCTGTACATAACTTGGCCTCTATGCAGAGGAAATAGAGTAATTATTAGGTCTCCAAAACATAATAACTAAAGACTTTGAAACTTGACAAAGCCACAGTTACATATTGATCAACAACTAAGAAATGTGCAATTGGAAAAATATATGAAATACAAGATTTTCCTAGCAGCATTCCAAAGCAAGATCTCTTTAAAGATCTAGTGTGCAAATTACAACCACAGTCTTTGCTCTAAAATTTAAATATATCAAAAACATGAACAACTTCAAAGTTGCCTTAACATATTTTACATCTCTAGCTCAAGTGATATAAATTCTGCTGTTAAATTTAACAGATGTTTCAAAACTACTAAATGTTCCCTCCCATCTTCCTCCACTCCCTTTGTGTAACTGTCTGTGGACCAGTCAATTGATTCGTCTGTCCAGCCCGGCATTCATTCACCCATTCATATATCTGTCCATCCATACATTTGTCATCTAGTATACCCAATTTCTTGATTCAGAATTTAGCAGTGGTTTTTCATATTAAAACTGCACACAAAGATTTTTTTCCTTAAGGATATTACTCATTTAATTTAATATTATTGAAAAATGTGGACTGTTAAGAGTTGCTTCACCTGGTTTATAATAAACTAGGATATGAATATGAACATATACTATTTGCTCTAAGTATACATTACTATTGAGAATTTAGAAAAAATGAATATTTCAGCTTAGATCTCACTCATGATTCAGAATTCTGTGTTTACAAAATACCCATGATTTTGTCTAGTTTTAAACCCATGAACTATTTTCTTACTGCTCATGTATGTTTCTAGGTGGAATTTTGAACAGTTAGTAAAAGCACAATTGAAGAAAAACCTCAAAAGCAAATATGCTGCTATGCTGATACTGAGATATAAAGCTGAACTCTGAATTCTAGTAACGAGAAGGAATGCTTATTGGAAAATGTTTTTATGATTCTTGTCTGAACATACACAACCTCACCTCCAACTGAAGCAATTTACTTTACAGGTGTACAGAATTCATTATAATAAACAAAGCATGTTTAGTTTCAAGAAAGTGAAGACACAAAATTTTGATACGATTAATTATCTAATCCTCCAGTGATAACTTTCAGAATGACACCTCCATCTGGAAATCCAAGGCTACGTGACAAATTCTGTCATTGACAAAAAAACAGGAACATGCATGCTTTCCTTGTTTTAAACTTAGTGGTCTTATTTCTAATACAATCAGATGTGATTTATAATTTATGGAATATTTAATAAAAAGTTACATTTTAATAACAAGAAATGATTATATCATCTTTATGCAATAATGATGCCATAAAATGTTGACAGTAAATTATATTTAAAAAATAGATTCAGTGGAATGTCCTTTTAACACTGATTTTTGAGGATTCATCTAATATGTACATAAATCTTACGTTTCAAGGCTAGGATCTGATTTGTGGCATACCTTCATAAAATAAGACTGAATGATAATAAGTTTTGATATACATGCATAAACATGTGTGTGTATATCTGTATATAAGTATATTTCAATAGAAAAAAAGAGAGACAGAGGCAGGGAGACAGAGCTATTCAGTGTGGGTGTTTGCATATACACACATATACATAGAAAGATGTAGATACTCATGTCTACTCAAATTTTCACTTAAGTTCCTCCATTGAAAACAGATTTAGTGTTTCTATAGTATTAGTTTAACTATGTCTTTTATTATTTTAAGCAATATTTCTTTGAATTGTTTCACTTTGTCATCATTCTTGCTATTAATTAGATAATCATTGGGTTACTAAGTTCTACTTTGAAAGAAATCCTTCTGGAATTTTTTCCTGGGTTAACAGGAAGGCAGAGGACAAGAAGGATGTTTAGTAGTCATTCATACCTTCGTGTGGCTTAGTTTAGTTAGTTTCCTGGGTAATGTTGATGTGGAACAAGATAGACATTAATGCGTATTCTTGCAATGCTTATAATGAATTAACATTTATTGACTGCCTATAAACTTCCAGGCACTTTGCTAGACATAGAGAATTTAGATCCCACAGTCTTCACCTCACTGTAAATAAGACTAAATGAAGTTCTGAGTGCAGGTAGAAGAGAGGGTGCTCTTGAACTATCGTCCGCAGAGTGAATTACACAGACCTGGATTCAAACCTCTCTCTGCTACTGTTTGCCCCTGTGATAGTGGGGACGTGCACATCGCCTCAGAACTTTGCTTCCACATAAAGGAAATGGAGATATCTGTTCGGTAGTTCTTCTGGGAGGATGTGTTTATTAAACACATTGCAGGTGCTTAATTGTGATAGGTACTATTGTGGAAGATAGAGAAGGAAAGAGTAATTGCTAAGATGTATATTTACGTGTGATATATGCAGTTAAACTGTAATGAACAAATAGGTCATGTTAGAGGAAAACAGGATTACTTTATCTCTTGTAATGACCAGCGAATATCTTATTAAGCAGGAAGAAAAAAAATTATTTGTTATGTTTATCACAAGTTTATCCTTCTAACAATCCAAGTAAGATTATTTATTTTATTTCTTATCAGTGGAATCTTATCTCCATTTTCTTATCTCCTTTTTCACTGTTAGCTGGGCTCATCTGTTTTTTAATAGATGCAACAGTGTGCATATTGTTCTTCATACAGACCAACACAAATTTACCTGCAACAAGGCTGTTTTCTTATTAATTGTATACATTGATGTTACTAGTTGTGAACTACCTTTACACTTGTAAACCAGTAACATAATGTGGATCACATTTTGTTAGTCTTGATAGCTGGAATCAGGAAATCATTGCTTTTATCAAGATACTTTACCCATATGTAAGAAAAAATAAAAATTAAAAAAAACCTCTTCTATCTTTTACAGTTCAATATATATAGGAGCAAATTATTTTGAACACCTCTAAGGACAATGAGCAGACTAAGCATGTAGGTAGTGATTGTATAACTTGTTTGAAGTTTGAAAAAGTTATTAGAATGGTCTTAAAGTTGTTTTCTTTCTTTCTTTCTTTTTTTTAATGGAGGGTACTAGGCATTGAACCCAGGACCTCATGCATGCTAAGCATGTGCTCTGCCACTGAGCTGTACCCACTCCCCTGTTTTCTTTCTTGACTTTGAGTAATGAATTACTTTTGAGGACAAGGAGAGGAGGATATTGAGTACACTCTGTAACTTGGAATTTGAATGCTTACAACACCATTAGGTTGGATGTGTTGAAAGGCAGCCCAACTCCCAAAGTATCTGTTTCCTCATTTATAAAAAGAGAATGATGGTAGAACTTTCTTCATGAAAATTAAAAGTGTATATATTCTAGAATTAAATTTTCACAAAAAATAGTTTTGTCAAAAGTCACAGGATTTTTTTCAAAGGATAAACACACCCTTAGCATTGAAATATATGGCTTAGAAAGCAAAAGTGTTTGTAATGTAAGATAAAACTTTATCTTCCTCAATCTAGCATGTGTCTACAGTGAATATTTGGCTAAAAAGTAGTCAAGATGTTTAGGCTAAATGATACATAGCAAGTTGTATCTGTAATTTGATCAAAGTAATTAGTGTAGGCCACATACAAGTATCTTTGCAATTAGTAACTGTGACAATGAATTTATCACAAAAATGAGAATGTGTTGGGGAGACCATCCACTGAGTGCCATAGGATACAATGTTTAGTGACAATTTCTTTGAGAGAATATTTCACAGATTTAATTCTGCAAGTTTAAATACAGCCACTTGATACGAACTTTCAGAATTCTAGAGTAGTTGTTTGAGGTAAAGCAAAAGTTGGGAGTTTTGAGAATTTTATTGAATATCAAAATATGAATTTATAATTATACCAAAATCTTGGAAAATTTAGAAGTATGCCTTTTAAAGACTACAGTAGTCTGACATTTAAATATAATTTTAAAAACTTGTATGTGTTAATGTTAAATTTCAGTGCAGTATTAATAAGCACTAGCTCAGTACCTTACACACAGTAGGGACAGGAAATCATAAAACGTAATTCAGTTATTTTTCCACAGTGCTTACTGTGCTGTTTTTCGAACTCGTTAAGTGGGTTACAGTTTGTCTTTTTTTTGTTATATTATTTCAATCTATAAAATGAGTTGGACTTTCTACACATTTATTAGTCTGGACTTTTGCCGCCTTTGTCATTTGCTGTAAATAGGAATTCTGCTAATTTAGACAATACCTTATCATGAAAAGGGACGGAAATCTGATATGGCATACTGAAAGAAAGGATAGATTCCGCTGAATGATTCCCAGTTAAATTACACATTTTAGGATGACAGTTTGTATTTTCATTCTAAAATGTTTTATTGAATCCTTAGTTCTGAGAGCATTAGAAATCTGTATTGATAATAATTTTTTAATATATTCGTTTATATGTATGTGTGTAATAAGGAACGTGGAATTTACATTACTGTGAATTTTAAATCCCAAAGTTTGTGCCTGATGAAGTTATTAGACTTTTGGAGACAAATTGGAAGTTCTAATTTTCTGGATAATTACTAACTGATTCTTAGGAAGGAAGTAAAACAATATCTGTTTGTACCCCCATCTAGTAAAGAATGATGCCCTCATTCAATTCTTTTTTGTTTTAGAACAAAAAACATTCCTACTAGAAATTTTAGAGGACGAATTTCAGTTGCTTCTAGCATATGCCACAAATTATAATGCTCAGAGCATAAACTTTGGTTTGAGATCTAGATCTGCCACTTTAGTAGCTGTGTGACCTTGGGTGATTTTTTTAACCATCCTGTAAGATGGGGATTATAACATCTAACTCATAGCTTTGTGGTTAAAGATTAAATACTATAATGCATGAAAAGTACTTATTAGCACGGTGCCTGGCACATGAATAGTAATCCTTAAGATTAACGTTTTTCAATGCCTCCAAGAAGAAAGTCTGAAAAGATTCAATGTAAAAATACAAAATACAGAAAAAAAAAACTCTCTTCAAAAACTGTGGACTCAAGAAGAGTGTCCATTTAACATATCTGAAACAAATGTGTCTTTCTTTGAAAGATATGAATACTGGACTTGTTAGTCTGCTTTGAGTATATGTATAAATATGTTCTAAAATGTATTTCTTTTAGTCTTACTGATATGTATGCATTATTTAAAATATTTCTCCCTAACAGTTTTACTTGACACTTAAAGCGATTTAAAGAGTATATACAAATATAACAGTTTTAAAGATATGCATATTTTACACATAGATACACACATACACAAAAACATACACACTTAGCTTACCACTCTTTGGGAACTGGGGAAGGGAGACCAAGGGGAAGCAGAAATAATGGTGCTTATAGTACAAGTGCATTGTTAGCATGTATAGGTGTGTCAAACTGGGTGACCGTGCTGTGGTTAAAGGCACTAGGGCTTTTTTTTTTCTTCATATCTACACACACACACACACACTCATACTTTCATTTATAACACATACACATATATGTTCATCTGAATATCTTCACACATCAGAATTTCTCTCTGAAACCAATGTACTTTAAGAGCAAGATCATTTCTATTTCCTAAGACTCAGGCAAGGAAGCATTCATATTCAGTGTTTCATCTTAAATGAAATAAGCAAAAGATAAGACCAAACTAAAATGCATGAGCAATTGGTTATTTAAACATATAACAATGAAAGGAAAATAAACGTACATACAGTTGGCCAGAGTGAGTCAGCATGTGAAAGGGTATCCTTTTTGATATGTAAGAGGATCCATAAAGAGAGAGGTACTTTTAGAATACCAGTAAAAGCTGAAACATGTTCCTTTCAAATAATAAGAATTACACATCTGAAAATCTGGTGTCAGTGAAACCAAACCAGAGCAAACCAACACAACAACAACACTTTGCACAAGTCGATGTATAAATGTCAGGAATTTTAAGATTACTTAAATTTATCTTCCTCGGCAATTTCTGCTTTAACTTTGAGAACACAGAAGTAAGTCAAATATTGGATTTGATAGATATTTACCAAATAATTCTCTACATTAGAGAAAATATATTTGAAATATTGCAAGCTAAAAAAAAAAAAGCCTGAGAGATCATCATGTTAACAACATAAGTAGTTGTAAAATTAAATGAATGAAAAATAATTCAGATTATTATCATTTCTTGCTAAGCCTGCTAAAAAGTTGTATAAAAATAAGTGCACTTTCAATAGTTCTGATACGTTCAGAAAACAAACACTGGCAAGTGATTTTCAAAATCTATTGTGTTCATTCTTTGAAAAAAAATGACTAAAGATTTACTATAAAAACATACAGTCTGCACATAAAAATGTGCAAAACTGTGAACATTTAAATTAGTAGTAATGAGCTAAGCTATCTGCCTTTTTCAGTTCACAACAGCTGCACATATTTTAAATGGGTCAATTAAAATTTATTCAGACTAGATAACTGATCCAATGTGAAGAGTGATGTCAGAATTAGGTATTTTATAAAATAGGGTTTAAAATGAAACAGGTATTGGAAAACTGAAGAATTACTCTGAAACTATTTTCTTGAGGAACAGAAAGAGCTACGCAAAAGCATGTAAATAAGTAGGAAATATAACTCACCATATTCTAAGTAATGTTTTCTCTCAATTATGTAATATAATACATCTATATATTTATGTTCTTTCCTTTCCATTTTGGGGCTTTAACAACGATTTATTTACTCTTAACTTCCTTCTTTTAGCATATTTAACTTTTCATAGGTTCTTTCTTTATGTGGTTTTCAAACCAAAAGTTGTAGCTTTGCTAAAAACAGATGTATCCAGTGTCTTGCAACCGAAGAGCTGAACCAGACTATGGATTCATTGAATGTTAGAACCACAAAGCACATATAGACAGGAGAGATGTTATACACATGGACATATAAAATGTATCATACACATACATAAATATGTCAGCAATAGAGTAACTGCAAAAATTGTGGTTTGGTTCACATAAGTAAATTACATCTTATATATAAAATATGAGATTTTTCCCCTATATTATAAATATATAACATATTTACAGAATACATAATAGAAGTATAAATGTATGAATTTTGTATCCATAATATCTGAAATATGGCAGTAAACTAAAGGAATAGTTTTCAAATATGGGAAAAGACATGACTTATTTCTATATAATCACCAAATCTTAATCTAAGTGCAAATGATGGCAAAGATAAATTTGTGTGTGTGTTGTGTGTGATTGGTTTGAAGTTTATTCACGGTGAATGTTTCTTCTGTGATAGTCTAGAAATCTCACTACTCTACCATAAAGAGGAAGTAAAAAGAATTCACTACAATCTTTTTTTAAGGATTCAGCAATCTACTTTACTTGGCTGCCAAAAGCCGAATGCCTCTTTGGTTTTCCTGGATTGGATCCCACTGTTCTTTCCTCAGCATCTTTCGTTTTGATCCACCAAGGCGTACTGGTAGTTAGACGGTACTCCCTTGGATGTGCCCCCTGTGGCCACTGCAGAGACAGCCACTGCCTGTTGTCCGCCGATGTGTCATTGAATAGGACTCATCAGCCATGTCTCTCTCCACTCCCCTTGCTTTCTCTCTGGCTGTACACCACGTTTCTGAGCTTGCTGGTGCAGGGGTTACTAATTCACAGAACTGAGTGAAATTCCTTTGTTGACCTCAGATGCCTTAGCAGCTACAGAGAAGGGTCTACAGTATTTTTTGTACTGTATCTAAAGAAAAAAAAATTAAATAGGAAAAGAATATAAGATTATCTCCTGAAAAAAATACACAAATCATACAGTCTTCATATGCACTCACAACAGTGTGTTAAATTTTACTTATAACAATGATTTTCAAAGCATTGTTAAGCATGCACTAACATCACTTAGGAGGGTTTCACATGCTTAATAATTCCTAACTAAACAGTACTAAGACACAGTGCATTTTTCTCTCGCAAGTTCTAATTTCCAAAGAAAATTCTGATTCAAATATGTCATCCTGTTTAAATTATATTCCAGAAATTCTAGTATATGACATAGTGACAAAAAACAAAAAAACCCACTTTTTATCTAGTGCTCAGAGCATTTCTAGATCAAGTATACAAAAGGTTAACTTAATTATCATAGCACAAGTTAAAAGAGAAAACTTTACTTAAAAAATAGATTTTTTTTGGTTATTTTTAAATATAAAGTAAGAAAGGCATGTATTTCAGGCCACCCCACTTCTAAAGGGATATAACACCATCTTTGTCATTGTGCTTTGCAGCAAACATAGTCTACATTTAATCTACATCAAAAATAATTTTATCATCTATGTAATCAGAGCATTTATTGCCACATAAAATTTAATTTTGATGGAAGGAATGAAAGGTATATTTCATTATGTATGTGCCTATGAATATATGCCTATATGTACACACGTGTAGTTCATTATTCTTGACTGTGAGGGCTTACGACTATTGACGTTGTCAATTTTTATCTCATTACTCATCACTGCTTACTGTGGGTGCTAATAGTATATTTCCATGGAGTTTGTGTGTGCTGTAATGTAAATTCTGACATTGCTAGTGTCAGTCACTAATCTACCTCATTCAGTTCATGTCAAAATGATACATCACAATGCTCAACAACTGTCATCTCAGCTTTAAACAGATCTACATTTTCTCAACTTTACAATTAATTGTTTTTGTTTGGAATCTAGTTACTTTTTTATTTTTAACAATTTGAGCAACTAACTCATTCTAATATATTCAGAACAACTGCTGATTTTAAAATATTCCCTTTGAAAAAGCAAAAAGAATAATAGTGCTAAATGAATAATAAAAATGATTTGTTGTAGAAAGAAAATTGATCAAAACTTGCATTTGGAAAAAGTTAGGGGACTTGGACTATTATAGACTTTTCAATTTTACTTTAAGTGCATTTCATAAGAATAGTTACACAGTGTTTAAATATATGTAAGTTAGGATGGCCCTATTTCAAGTTGAACCTACCCACTGTTATACAGCTGCAGTATTTGGACATGCTCTTGACTTTTTTGCAATGCATATATTTTTTTCAATAGTCTTCCTCTGTTTCTCTTTCTTTGCTGTCTGTTCCCATCTCTATTGTTATTACTTTTTTTTTTTTTTTTTTAGTTTTTATTCTCCTTTCTGTATCTTTCCTTACACTTTTTCCTATGATCTTTTTCTTTACTCCCCTGAGTTATCTGTTCGGTTGGCCTTACAATAATTAAAATATTTTAAATTAATTTAATTAGGTCATATGCCTGTTTTTCTCTTTCAACCTAGAAAATATCCAGTCCTACCCTTCAAAAGTTTTGAAATATATATGAGGACTTTTTCTTTCTCCCTTTCATTTCTCCTGATATATATAATCATTTCTGTGTCCATTTAAATTTCATTCCTCTAATCTGTACTTTCATATTGTTCTTTTTATTCTTATTGTTCCAAACATATTTTAATTTTCTCCTGTATTTCCCCAAACATTCTCTAAGACCAGTGGAATTCCAGTTTCAAAAAGAAAATATTCTGAATACTCACAATGGGAGTTCCCAAAATTAAAAGAAAAACATTTAAAAAAAGAAAGGCAAAATAACTGAATTGTTTCAATAACCACAATTATTATGATACTATTTCGCTATTTAAAAGTAACAAAGTACTTTGGATATGATGAAATATTCTGAAAACAATTGCTAAAATCAGTAAAGTTATTCACACAAAAAAGATAATTGAGTTTATATGTGTATAAGACCAGCTGAACTATATATAAAAGATGCTTGAAGATGTTGAGGTTGCCAGGGCAATATGAATGTGATTTCTAAGCCAGCCAGCCAGAGAGGAAGAGGACTCCAATCTTTGCAGTTCTAAAGGAGAACTATGAAAATGCTCTCCTAAAATGGGTCAACTGATAATATACTCCATTTCCAAATCCATGCTTTGTACAGCCCTAATATGCACGTCTTCTTGACTTCTCTTTTTGTTTTGTCTTTTCTCATGGCAGTCCACTCCACACCACCATCGGATACATCTTCCCAGTGGGCAGCTTGAGGTACATTACTCATATTCTCCTAAAGCCTTCGACAGTTCGCTCCATGTCTGTCAAGTAAAGTTCATTTTTCAAAGATGTTCCATAATCTGGCTCTAATCTATTCTAGCCAATCTATCTTTCTGACCTAATACATCTGTGAAGTGAAGAGCATACTCTTAACAACCCCAACAAAATTGGACTTTCACCTCTCTGCCATCACTTGCATTACGTCCACTGCCCTCAGTGCTCTTCTCTCAACTTGATGTGTTCAAACTCTACCTGTTCAGTAAGAATCAGCTCTTTGAAAACTTCTTCGATTTTAAGTAACTAGAAGTAATGTTTTCTTTTTGTGAACATTTTAACACATTTGTTGTACCACGTATTCTGTTTGAGTGTGTGTATGTGTGTGTGTGTATGTGTGTGTGTGTGTGTGTATGTACGTACCTTTAATTTCCACTGTCAGACTCTAGATGATAACTATTAGTTGCCTAAGTGAAAAGAGCCTCCCATCCCAATATCCAATTACTTTGTTTACCATGTACTTTATGTTAGGTAAGATTTATATGTATTTGATAAATGATTGAATAAATACATCTTTAAAATTATTATAGTAATATGTAAGGAATTATATGAAAGATATTTTGGTAAAAATACCTCCAATTTAGAGGTACTTTTTGCCCAAAGTACCTCCAAACCTTTCTTTATGATTGCATCTTAAAGAACAGTAGGGGTTTGAGATTAGGGCTGATTAGGGGTACTCTTTGGCAAGAGAATAAACTATTGAGAAACAATATTCCATGACAGCATCTTTCTATGGTAATACGTCACCTGATTATTGAATCTTATAAGATTCCTCCATCCCCAATACCTATCTATTTCTTTCTTGGAGTGAGCTTATCAAGGCTCCGGTTTCTGGTAGATTGGCGGTAGACTAGACACCTCTTCCCCTGTCCTGATCCTTCTCAAGGGAGGTGGTAAGAGAACAAAGCTGGATCTCTTTTACTTTCCTCTGAAGACTTCCAGTCCAGGGCCTGATTTCTGGCCTTGGTCCTACTGTTGGTACAAAGTCTAGATTCTTTCTAGAATTGAAGGAATCATGTGAAGGGGGTTTGAGAAAAAATAAACAGAATTCTTTTTTTCCCTCTCAAGCCATGGTCAGATATAAAAGGAGACTCCAGGAGGTGATTAGATAATTATTGGTACTTTATGATATAAACGATCAGCTCTGAGGACCTGCTCTCTGGCATTTCTAACATTGGCTTATCATCTTGATTCTTAATTCCTGCGTGTTCATCTGGCATCTCTTTCTGCTTTTGTGTCACCTTTGATTCATCAAACCTGACCCTATTATTCTGATGAGGTTGTGACAATTCAAGTTAATGCAAAATAGGTCCTGATATCATTGTCCATATTTATAATCAGACCATGACCTGTTGCTCCACCTGGAGCACAAAGGTTATCAGGTTGCAGCACCCCCCTGCCTTCATGGACTCTACACCACTCCCTCCCTACTTTCCCCTTCTCACAGAGAGGACTTCCTTCCTTCTTTGGGTACAGTCAGCCTGGTGGCATGTTTTTCCGTTACCCCCAACACATTTATAAAAATACTTTCTAAGCCTAACAGAAACTGCATTTTAACTATAATATGGCTAAACAGCTCAAATATTGTGGAATAGAATTACATCAGCTTCACCTGGTCATACCTTACTCTGAAGACCAAAAGTAATTAGAACTCTTCCTGTTCATCTAGATGGGTAGCAAATATTGCTACAACAGCTTTAATTGATGGCTTTCTCTATGTATGTTGTTTTCTTTTTGTTTCAAAGCACAATGAAGGCATTGTGTCCTCTTTCCTCTCCCACTTCTGGGAGGAACACTTAGGAGACCAGCAATGTGTTCTTCACCTCCTACATAGCCCATCTCCTTTCTTTGCCATGATATAGTATGACCATCACCAAAAAAAAGGTATATAAATAACAGTTACTCCTATCTTTGCTTTCTGGATTTGAAATGTGACACATGAGACTGAAGGCCATTTATTGAATCAGTTAAACAGCTTTGAAAAAAAGCTAGTGAGACTGAGACAGAAAATAGCATAACCTTATTTCAATTGCCATTTTATGTACATAGGGAAAGTGACATTCAAATTGGCACTTTGTTTCGCGGATTCAAATGTGCTAGGTTATAATCATGGAAGTAACTACTACATTGTTCTTTTTTGAGGACAAAAAAATAACAGAAAAAAGACATCTTTCTGTTAAGGCTAGCTTATAAGTAGGAAATTAATTTTTAAAAAAGAATCTTCAATAAATAATTTTTATAAAAATCAGAGATAACAGAATTTATGGGGTAGATACTTGCATATCAGTGTAAACTAAAAATTAGTTTTCTTTTAAAATACCCTTTGGTAATAGGTGATAATTGCCCCAATCTATTTTCCCATGACCTCTTTAAAGAGAGGGTCATAACACTTTTGAAATACTGATTCTCAAATGTTTAATTTACATACTGAGTGGCATACAGTTGATATATGTTCTCCTGACCACTTCTGGTTATCAGGCGTTTAAGGCACCACAAAGTGGTGTATTGAATTGTTCTTCCAATATGGAATCTGACATTGGCATCACTAAAGAATTTCCAATTTTTGGCTGCAGTAGTAAAATAGATACTTTATTTCTCTCTTAGACTAATATAAAGCACTTCTATGATATTTAGTACTTAGTGCAATTTTCTCCACTGGTTACACATAGATCAAGTTATTTTTGATATAGTTGATGTTAAAAGTATATCAATACTCTGCACCATTAGAGCATATCACTAATGCTCTATTCCACCAATCATTAAGGTCAATGATAAGAGATGACTAGGATGCTAGTATCAAACATTCAGTGTTATCCATGAACTTATCATGGACATATGTCTGCTTGAAATTATAATGAACTTTGAATAAGAATTTAAGTGTAGAACTAAGACAACATAGATAATTCAAGGCAAAAATCTAGTTATCACTGAAATATTAATATAATCATGGAAAAAAGCTGTGGGTATGGATCTGTACTTAAGTTACCCTGGTAACTGTCATGGTGCCCTGCTCTTTCTTCATTCGTATTCACATCGATAGTTAGCCATCATGTGCATAGGTACATGTACTAAAGGATACTTCAACACAAACATTTTGGTGCATCCATGTCTTGTACTTAGTAAATAGCACCTGATAAGACATTTCTAAGATGACTTTCATATTTTATGAAGTCTAGGACAAGAGGAAAAAATCTGGACAAATTGGTAAAATAAACAAACCAACCAAACAAACAAAAAACCCCACTTCACCCATATCATAATTTGCAGAAGTGTCCTTTGTTAAAGTGTCTAATTTCTTCTGATCTGAGATGCTTTTCACAAGTTGAGTGTTTATGCAAAACTTTAACTTTTTTTTTTTCTGGTCTATTCCCAAGTTAAAATCCTCGACACTTGGAAATATGGTCATTGCTGAGTGAAGTGTTCTAATGACAATGTTAGGGTTTCAGTGTACAACAGACTCAGGGAAGGGTTTCACTGGCAACTCTAACAAGACTGCACAGTGAAGACATATGTTTATCCTTTATTTAGGATGACAAAAACTTAAACATATCTTTCAGCACTGTCTTCCTTTTTCTCATACAGATAGACTGTATATCAGTAATCTGGACACCAAGTTATTTAAAGCTATTATTTAGTACCATAATAAGTAGTAATTTAAATACAAGGTAAAATCACCACATTGTCTTGTTTACTACTGATGTTAATTTTAAGCTGACGTTCAGTGCTCCCCAAAAAGGCAGCCTATGATTTGTTATCATTAAACTGTCAACTCTGCCTTGAGTTGGAAATCGATTCACACTACACTTCTTACAGCATATCACTTTATTTTCTATCAGTCAAAAAAAAAAAAATCTAGAGTCGTTTTAATTGTGTCTGTGCTATTTTTCTATTAACTGTTTCATGCATTTTTCCTGGCCTTTTAATTGCAGTTTAATAGTGGTCATTAACACATTAAGGGGTGTTAGAAGAACATTTGAAGTCCTCTTGACTTCTACCAAAGTTGACACTTCAATGCTAGAGTAATTTCAGCTATTCATTTATTTAATAGTGACCTATGCAAATGTGGAACCATGTCATTTTACAAATTGACTGTAATAATTAACTAGAAAGGCAGAGTAAAATGAAACAGGTTATAATTAGAATATAACTGCTACAGTATTACGTCAGCTAGAATAAAATAATCTCAAATGATTAAATTGGTTTCAATTATTAAGAATCAGTTTAATGTACCCACTGTTCTGATTTTTACATTTCTCTTTTTTGTGTGCATTAGATGTCACCTCATACAATTTATGTGTTTTATTCATCTTGGTAAAACAGGCATTACAGAAGTTTAATTAAGTAGTAAAAGACTTCACATTATTCTGCTGAATTCTAAATTAGTTGTAGGAACTCGTCAGAGTGCATGCCTCATACCACTCAGGATCATTTCAATTAGCTGCATCTATTAAGCCACCCACCAGTCACCTTACACAGTAAATATATGTAACATGTCACTAACCATCAGAATGTATATTTTAATCACATAATTATCGTAACTTTCCCAACTGCTTCTTGGATACATTATCTTGATATAGCTTTGTTTTTGTTGTTATTGTTTTAAACACATAACAGCCATCTTTCCAAAATCCCAAGAATTTCACACCACATATGTGGTGTTAGGTCCGGCTTCCTGAGCATATAGCAGAGAGCCTCTGCACTCAGAGGGGCCCACGCTTCATTCAATGTTCTGCTCTTGCTGTATTGACATTCTTAAGATTTTTGAACAAGGAGTCTTGCTTCTTTCCTTTTATACTGAGCACTACAAATTACGTAGCTAGTCCTGCTGGAAAGTTCTGGCACAGAAGTATAAGAACTTCTTCATCTTTGGCCACAGATCCAACATTTTACTATCATGTACCTCATCATTAGGAACTGACTCTTCCTAACATGCAACTTCAAGAAATTTTGCCACGGGGACAGTGTGAATAAGGAGGACGTCTACTTAGCCAGTTTAATTAGCCAACAGCCATGGTAATCAGTAGAGCTCAAACAGTCACAGCCATGTTTTATCCTAGTACATGGACTGTGTTTTAGTTAGCATCTTCATATCCCAGTACATACATATATTGGTTTCAGTCTTCTTAAAACAAAGAAGCTCTATTAACAATGGTGACACAGGCCTGAAAAAATTTGTTCCCAGATGGTACATATCTCCAAATTCTGGAATATCCTTTATCCTATAAGAATCTAAGATGATGCCTGGATAGTTTTAAATTCACTTTTTAATAGAGATGAACTCTGGTGACCTCAACATATAGAGTCTGAATTTTTATGCAGAAAATGTTTTATTCCATGATGTCATGTTTCTGATATTATGTGTTTTTCTTCTATGGCATCTTCTTTTATTCTGATATTGATCTTGGCAACTTTAGCACTTTGGTAATCCTAGAAGTGCAGTCAGGAAACTTCATGTACCGTGGTCAATTAGGGTACTAGTTAAAAATGCAAATCTTTAATGCATCAGAAGTTAAAGTCTTATTAATTCTTCTACCTTTTCATGTGTTATTTGTTCTGTTCCTTTAGGCCTTTCTGGGGAGCCTATAATAATGATTTTGTTATGTATGTAGGTATATTATGTACTGCTGCATAACCTGATAGGATATAGAGCATGCACATTTGGCTTCTATGCCTTAAGGAAATCCTCTTCAAATCAAAACTCCAACACAGGAATTAATCAGAATGAAGGTGAAGTCCTCCTGTAATTCACCATTACTGAAATCTGTTCCATCCTGGAATTCTGAAGAATATTTCCAATGGTTAGAATTTACAGTTTGGAAAATTAAAAAGAAGCCATTGTCCTATCTAGAAAATGGGTAGTCCGATATCTAGACATATACTGTGAAACAGCTTTAAGAATTAAGTGTGCTCCAGAACTGACTGAACAATTCAGAGATTAGATGAACATTAGCATATCCCATATATGAATTAAAAAATTCATTCTCAAAGCTTTTAATATTGATTTGTAGATCCCCAGTTATGAATCTAGGGATAACCTCAAACACACCCCAAAAGCAAACTGATTCACTGAAGTGAATCACTGAAGTAGTTTCCTAAACACTTAGATCTTATCATCAAATAAATTGACTTCTCTTCACAGGACTTGGAGACCAAAACAATTTTTGCCATCTACACTGTTGTAATTGATCAATCAAATACATTAGTTCAACAATTTTTAACAATAACCCATCCTCACCTTTTAACAATCAAAAATAACTAATCCAACTAGTTTTCTGATTGATTTGACTCATCAGTTTAAGCTGAATATTGAACCAAAAATTCAGTATATTCAGGGCACCATGAGGTCAACTGGGTAAAAAGAGGAAATACTTATTCCAAAGAGAGTAGCAATAATTTTTTAAAAACACCATTTAGGATTTGAAAGAATGCCTTGAGCTTGAAAATCACTTCTATTTTTTCCAAATGGAATTAGAGTTCTTTATTATAATATAATTATAATTAATATTGTACAGTTGTAATAATATAATTATTATTAATTACATTTTCTAAATGTAATTAAAATCCATTGCTTTGAACAAAGGCAATCACTGGATTACAATTATCTGTATTTCCAAAGGAAACAATTAATATGGCAGGTTTCAGTTACATTGTACAAATAGCCAGATACTGTACGTCTTATAACTATTAATTCATATACCTGGAACAATAGTAAACACAGGTAATATATGTGTATTTTATTCTAGGAGGCAATTTTTAAAGATCTGTCTTTAATTCATTTGTAATTTAGTTGGTGATTAAAAAAATACCATTCATTTAGATTTGTTTCTATATTTATGTGTGACATCTTGTATGACACATATTTAACTTTCCAGAATCATATATATCATAATATATCACAAACAGCATCATTAACATTTCAAATAGGGGTTACTTCTGTATTCATGAGTTAGAAGTTAATAGTAGATTAAATATAATTGCATGTGCATTCTCATAATAGAGCTACAGAGTTGTCAATTAAATGTTATTAATGGGAGGTTAAATTTTCTATGAGTTCAGAGACAATGTCAGATTTCAAATTCTAAGGTTTACACCAATGTCACCCATGTAATTTATTCAACTTTTAAAAAACCTCAGTTTATGCAGCAGTAAAATGGACTGAAAATAGTCTCATTTCTTCCAAAATGATTGGGAAGGTTAAAGACTGTATTCAAGATAAATAATAGAACAAAATATTGTAACTTCTAATTGCTGATAGGTGAATACTTAGTTTTTATTTATATAAACTCTGTTGTAACTGATTTGACCCAAAATTGGGAAATAAGGCAAACTAAGAAATAGGCAGTCTTTTTATACCCTCTCTAGTTTTCACAGCCCCTGACTGTCAATAAGTCTCTACTAAGTTGTTAGCTCTTAATGAAGATACTACTATAGAAAAGATATTTATATGGATGGAGAGCCAAAAACCCTTATTTCAGATGACTTTCTTTAAATTCCAATTTCCCATTAAGAACTAAAGAAAAAAAAGTACCTTAATAAGCAAATGTAACCTGATGAAAGGTTCAATATTGGTATAATATTATATTCAGAGAAATGGTACAATAACCAAAAACTTAAAAATAAATATTTAAAATCTTTACTCAATCTCTCCAAATGGTGAAAGGAAAAGTTAATTCTTGACATGCTCTAAGAAACCTTTCTGTCTCAAAGTTCTGACTAAATGACCATCCAGTTCACTACAACCTCACTCACTTTATTATGCAGATTAATAAATGAACTTAATCTTTATGTATTCTCCCTCCTTAGAGTAATTCCCCCTACATGAATTCTCTACAACAAAAGAAATCCAGAGAACTCACCCAGCAAAAGAGAATCCTACTTAAGAACCTTTCCTTAAGGGTAGAGAAGTTGGGGAGGGTTGATTAAGGATAGTACATAAATAAGATGACCTGCGTGACTATCTTCCTCTTGGCTGATAAATGTTCTATAGCTCCACAGACCACGCTCTTGGTATTTATTGGTCATTGAATTGTTTCTTGTATCTATACTTTCTACCACCATTTCTTTTATTGATGCTGCATAAATGAGCTTGTCTGCTGCCTGCTAGCCCTTTTAACAAAACCTGGGTCTGGAATGTAGACATGCTCCACCATCTCTGTCCTGGTAACACGTGGGGCATATGTTCACTACGCAAGTACTCTCACCGCCACTGACTGCCAAGTGAAGCAAAAATGGCACTACCAAATATTTGGATACTTATCAATTACCAAGTACTTGTGTAATCTTGCGGGAGTCACTAAATTTGCACCTCCTTTGCTGGGGGACACAAAATACCAAAGGGTGAATGGCTGAACAGTAACCATGATGTACCTGGTACTGACCGGCAATAGAGAGCAAATAGGGCCCTAATCTGAGCCTGACACTGTGGTTGGGATGCTGCTCTCTGAAAGGGAAATAAGAAACCCACTTACTGCGATTCACCAGGACCTCATGATGAATATTTCAACTTCATCAGGCAGAAATATACCTGCCCTAGTTCTGGTCTTGAGTTACCTTATTTTATCTTTTACTGCCATGAAAGCTTCTTACTTTTCTCATGTGAAGGAACTTCACCAACAGCAAGGATTCAAGAATTCTTTCTGGTGGTGAGGGGGTCTATGATTTTTCCAGGAACTCCCTCAGAAATATGATTCAGAGGAAAAGGACAGTTTATTACTCAGCAATAACAGTAGCTGGAGTATCAGCATTTCCATAGGGTGATGGGAAGGGAGTCTGATGATTCTGCACATGCAGTTGGGAGCCTTACAGGAGAGGAATCCTGAGCTAGGGAGCCCAAACCCCTTTATGATGGGAAGTAGCATGACTGACTTGGCCCCAGAGGGATGGAGACATTATTTTTATAGTAATGAACCATAAACAAGCCTGCAGGTTGCTCCAGAGGGAGACGTTATCCCTATCTGCCCAAGGTTGTTCATTTTACACACATTCTTGGAAGGATTGTCCATAACAATTATAGTCAGTGCTTTTATTCACAGGACATACCAAAACAAAGGAGACCCATGAAGGATATTCTCACAACTCCGTTATTTTCTTCTTTGATACATTAATATTAGTCCTACTTCCTCTCATTTTTCATACTTATTAATTACATCACTGTTATGTTTTCTCAGCACTTACTTTTGGAATGATGATAACTTTTTTAAAGCAAGAAACAAAAATTACTACATATGGATTTCCATAAAACTAGAATATCTTGATTATAAAGTACATATGTGTATATAACATTGTATATATACAATATTATGTGCATAGTGCATACTAAGCACATAAAATGAGCAACAAACATTGCCTCATTTTTTTACATGGTGTAAAAATAATTTCTTTAGTATTGATGGTCCTCATCTATCATGAAAACACTCCCCATAAAGAAACATTGAAAGTATTATAATGGTTTTTTTCCCCTGATGATATGGTAGACAAAAATGACAAGAAATCTAGTTTATATGGTTATATATTTTCACATCAAGAAGTTTATCATGAAGTTTTCAATTAAAACATGTATGTAGCTAGAATTAATTTTTAAAATGATATAGAAACATGCCTATAATAGTGTTGTGTATCTCCTGTGATGTAGTTGTGACATTATGCTCCATTATGAGATTTCTACAAAAGATAGGTAGAAATGAAAAAACATGATGGCTATAATGGCATTTGATAGGCCAAGAATGTTGCTGTTAGAGATGAAGTTGAAAAACAGATCCTCTTTAAAGAACCTATTTCTCAGGTATAATCTGATATAATAAATAAAAAAGGATGTAGCCATGTCTAGTGAGCTGAACAGCAGAAACTTGGGCAGGTTTGATTTTGGTGCCCTAAATCCCTGCTTGTTATTTTCCTTCCTAAATCATATTAATCTACTTAATTACCCATGTAATTAAAAGAATCACAATGTGCCAGAATGAAATGCAGCTTTAAGTGATTAAATAAATAAAATAATTTATATTGTTTAATTTTATAAACAAAACAAAATAATAAAAAAGGAAATGCATTTCTAGTATACAATTAACTGGAATTTCTAGTAGCAAACAACTCAGGTTTGCTGAGTGTTTTTTCTGAAATAAACAAGTTCTTGCCGCTCTTTTTGATCAGCTTTGTGTAAATAAAAGAAGTGACTCGTATGTTTTGGGCAAAACTATTTTGGGTACATAACCATCACAACCAGAAAAAAGTTTGCAGATTTGAAGGAATAATTTTCTGGTTAGGTCATTCTGCCCCGAAGAAAGGCACTGAGAATACTTTAAGTATTTAACAGGAAGAACAAACTTACATTTTAAAATATAATGACAAATATTTATTGACTGTTTATTACGCTTTTTCTATATAGATGAGTCCCGTAGAATTTAGATAATACTCTTAGATCTCTTCATCAGTTCTAGATACCAGCTAATGTGGAAGCCAAAGGGAAATACAGGGCCACAATAGGAGAATGAAAAGTACTGGCTTGAGTAAATTAATACTCAGGAGTGGCTATAAAACAATAGGCTTTTTGGATTCAGGCAAGTTGTAAACCAGACTTTAAGCATCCTAATAATTATTTAAATACATGTCAACATTTCTTTCACTATTGAAACATACTGTTTTGTTGTTTGTTGGTTTAAGATTAGGAATTTTGGCCAGTTTAATTTATATGGTTTATAACTTAAGAAAAAAAAACTTTAAAGATCAACTTTATTGAGATACAGGTTGCATATAACAAAATGCACCTATTTTAAGTGCATTACAATTTCATACATTTTGATAAATGTACACACTCATATACACACCACTACAAGCAAAGTATGTAACCCTTCTGTCACTCCAAAAAAGTTTCTACATGCCCTTTTGCAGTCAGTCACTTTCCTTGAACCGTAGCTCCAGGCAACCACTAATCTACTTTCAGTCACTATAGATTATTTTGCTTGTTCTAGAATTTTACATCAGTGAAATCATGTTATATGCATTCTTTTGCTCAGCATTATGTATTTTTAGATTTCTCCAACTTGATGGGTTAACCAGTACTTAAACATTTTTTTTAATCCCTAAGTGGTAGTCCATTGTATGAATTGTATGAATATGCCAACATATTCATACATACGTAAAACTTATGTTTTAAATTCTTTAGTGTAAATATCTAAAAATGGAATTGCTGAGTTATGTGACGTGCATATATTTAACTTTATAAGAAAGTGTCAAGGAGTTTTCTAAAGTGGTTATATTATTTTATACTGGCATAAGCTGTATATGTAAGTTCTCATTGTTCTCCGTCCTTGCCAATACTTGAGATTGTCAGTGTGTTTTAATTTATGAGTGTGAGGAGGTATCTTGATGTGATTTAATTCGCATTTCTCAGATGACTAAAGGTGATGAGCAACTTTTCAAGTGCTTGTTGGCCTTTGATATGCTTTCTTTTGTGAAGCATCTGTTCAAATATTTTGCCTGTTTTTAATTTAACTGGAATTTTGGTCTTTTCATTATTGGGTTGTAAGGAATTTTTTTAAAAAGATATATTCTGGACACAAACTTTTTGTCAGATATATGTATTAGAAATATACTGTACCAGTCTGTGGGTTGCCTTTCATTTTCATAAGTTTCTTGTAAACAGCAGACATTTTTATATTTTGTGAATTCCAATTTATTAATTTTCTATGCTTATACATAAGATATGTCTGTCCAAATATCAAGATTTTTTTTTCATATTTATCCTAGAGTTTAATAGTTTTAGCTGTTGTGTTTAGGTCTCTAATTCACAGCAAATTAATGTTTTATTTAGTATAAGCTATGGGTTGAGATATTTGTATATCTATATAGATATCCATTTGCTTTATCAAAATTTGTTGTAAATAGTCATTGAATTAATTTGACAACTTTTTCAACCATCAGTTGCCCAGATAGGTGTGCCACTGGTTCTAAGCTGTCTGTTCTTTTGAGATGAATTATTACATGTTTATCCTTACAGTTAACACACTGTTTCATTTTCAGTAGCTCCACTTTAAAAACAGCTTTTTGCTATTTAAGATTCTTTATTTTTCCTAATAAATTTGAAATAAGATTGTCAAATACTACAAAAAATCCTACCAGGATTATGATTAGAGTTACATTGAGTTTATGGAACAGTTTAGGGAGAATTCCCATCCTAATTGTATTGAGTCTTTTAATTCATAAACATGATATAACAATCTTTTTAGTAAGATTTTTTTATCTCAGTAATCTTTTATAACTATCAATGTACAGGTCTTGTAAATATTTTGAAATATTTATAATTAATGTTTTATATTTTTGGTGTTATTATAAATGGTATTTTTGAGATTCATTTTTCTGTTTATGCAGTAAATAGAAATACAGTTGACTTCTATATATGGATTTTGCATCCCATAACCTTGATAAATTTGCTTTTTAGTTATTATTGTTTTTTTCCCTAGATTATTTGTAGAAAGTAAATTACAATATAATCTATGAATAAAGATAGTTTTGCTTCTTCTTTCAGATATTTATGCCTTGTGTCTTTTTTACACCTTATTTCACTGGCAAGCATCCCTCATACCAGGTTGAGGTAAGAGTAGCCAACTTTACTTTGTTCTTAATTTTAAGAAAATATTATGTGTTTTACAATTAATTGTAACAATAACTATAGGTTTTCAGTAGATACTCATATCAGTTTTAAAGAGTTATTTTTTATTCCTAGTAATTTCTTAATCAGTGGGTGTTAAATATTATCTAATACATTTTCTGCAACTATTTTGATTATGGCTTTTCTCCTTCATTCTGTTAATATGGTGAATTTCATTGTTACTATGTGAATTTTATTCACATGCCTGGAATAAACCTCACTTGGTCATAATGTATATTTATTTTACCATAATGCTGGATTCAACTGGCTAATATTTTGTTAAGGATTTTGGCATCTGTATATGAACTGTAGGTCTTTAATTTTTTTTTTTTCTTTTTTACTTTGTTTTGCTTTGGTTTTGGTCTGATTTTACTACCAGGGTAATAGGGAAAAATGTCTTATATAAAATGGACCAGTAAACCCTTTTGGACATGCTGGTTTTTAGTGACATTTTAAATTGTGAATTCCATTTATTTAGTAGATATAAAACTGTTCTGATTTTTTAATGCTCTTATTTCAGTTTGTGTCTTAGGAAGAATTTGTCCATTGGTTATAACTTGCCAAATTTCTTGGTGTAAATTTGTTCATAATATTACCTGTTATCCTTATAATTTGTGTAGCATCTGTAGTGATACATTCTATCACATTTCTAATATGATCCACTGTGTTTTCTATCTTTTGTTCTTAATGGGTCTAACTATATGTGCATAAATTTTATGGACTGTTTTAAAAACCCAGCTTTAGTATAGTTGATGTTCTCTGTTGTTTCCTTTTTAAATTTTTATTGGTTTCCACTCATTTTTATTTCTACTTCTTGTATTTACCTTGAGTTTAATTTACTGTTTTTCCCCTAGCTTCTTAATATGGAAATTTAAACATCTCCTGATTATTAACATCTAAATTTTCTCTCGATTATTTAGAGATGTGTTATTTAATTTGATAACATTGGGGGATTTTCCAGGAATATTTTTATAGCCTAATATCAAAATTGACATCATGTCTGTCCTGTTTTTGGTTACACATTCCATCTCTAGTACAGCGTTGGAAAATTATAAAAGGGTATGAATTTCAGGAAGTGGAGATCACTGGGGGCTATCTTTGTGGCTGGCTACCACAGGTGCATACATATTTAGCACAATGTCTTCAGGATGAATTGACCATATGTGATTATATAAAATCTCTATGTCTGAAAATATTTCTTATTCTGAATTGCACTTACATTAACATAGACATTCTAGCTCTCTTATGACTAGTGTTTTCATGTTATGTGTTTTTACATACTTTCCACTTAAAATATCTGTGTTGTATTTAAATTGAAATTTTTTATGGGCATCATAAAATTGGGTCTTAATTTTTAATTGAGTTTGTTTAGACCATTTAAATTAATGTAATTATCAATGTGATTGAACTTAACGCTACGATGTTGTTACTTGTTTTCTATAGTTCCTACTGCTCTTTGCTCATTTTTTTCATCCTTTCTTGCCTTATAATTGATTGACTATTTTCAATGTTCAATTTTATCTCCACTATTGCCTTTTACTTAGTGTATCTTCAAATATTTTATACCACTTAACATATAATATAAAAATCTTTCTATTCCCCTCTCCTCTTTTTTGTGCTATTGCTGTCATATGTTTTACATCCCTGTATGTTATTAATCTCAGGTACATTGATTGTTTTTTGCTATAAACAGTCAATTATCTTTTAAACTAATTTAAAATGAGAGAAAATATATGTTTTTGTTCTCCCAGTATATTTACTATTTCCGGTATTCTCCATACTCTTAGTGTGGATCCAAATTTCCATTTAGATCATTTACAGATTCAAGTTTTCATTTGAATCATAGCCCTTCAGTCTAAACAACTTTCTTTATCTTTTTTGGTAGTGCATGTCCTTTTCTAATGGTTCCATCATCTGTGTGAATTCTGGGTCTTTTTAAAAAAATGGCTTTTATCTTTAATATTGGCCATACTTTCTTGCTTCCTCACATATCTAGTAATTTTTTATTGGATGCTAGACATTATAATTGCTATATTGTTGAGTTCCTGAATACTTTGTTTTCTTTAAAGAGTATTGAATATTATTTTGAAAAATAGTCATCTTGTCAATCAGCTTGATTATTTAGGTTAATTTTTAAGTTTTTTAATGGCAGGTATAATATAGTTTTTAACTCTATTCTAGTGCTAGTTTAGCCTTGCCCATCTGAGGTATCCAGCAAAATCCTGAATGTTCACTGAGGTCTCTCCATTTTGGCTAGTTAAAACTTAAACATATCCCAACCCTGTGTGAGCTCTTAGAATTATTTAGTTCACAATTCCTGATAGTAGTTCTTTTTCTAATACTTCTTTGCCCGGCCTCAAGACATTTTACAGTAGCATATGGGCACCTTAAATTCAGAAAAAGAAAATAAAAGGACTTCCAGGAAAATTTATAAAACCACTTATTTGCATATCTCCCTCTTCCCTGATATTTTGCCCCATAAATTCCAGCCTATTCCAGCCGAACTTTCTTCTTCATCTCTTTAACTTTGCAGTGCTGCTATGATCTGCTCAGGTTCCCCTTCCAGATTTTGCCTTTAAATAGAAAGTCAGGAAAATTATAGAATGTATCCCATTTTTCTTGTTTCAGTGATCACAGCCCTGGGCTACTAGTGGTCTAATGTCTGAAAAGTTATTTTGTATGTTTTGTTAATTTTTCTAGCTATTTACAACAGGAAGTCATGTCTTATCTATGTACTTCTCATGGCCAGAAGTAAGAGTTCTCTTTACTTTTAAATTTTGGCCAGATTTTAAGTTCAGTGGATATAAATTATGCAGAATATTAACTGGTAGTTATATTTTGCAATATTCCCTTTTGGGGAAACCTAAACAATCACAGTTGAAAAGGACTACAGCAAATGGTGGATGAGATGGCTTTATTAGCTAATCTGTATTATATGCATCATGCTGCATCTGCATGGAAGTAACAATATCCTCAGTGAATGTAATTCACTGAATTTATAAAAATACTCTTTTGAGATTTCCATATTATCAACCAACCAAAAAATGGAGATGGGGTATTCCATTAAAGTTTAAATACAACTTTTTATTCAGGAAAACCATTAATGGACTATTTATAACATAGTAACTCCAGTCCTTTATACTATGACAAATTTAATAAAGAAAAGAAATAGAAGCAAGAGTGCAGAAAAATAGAAAGAGAAGACATAATAACTCCTAAATAAGATTATAGAAATGATAAAATATATGATGAATATGGGACAAAGAAAGGAGAAGAATTTTTAAAAGCAAAAGAAAAAAATTAGGGAACACTTTAACCAAGATATTCAGTAGTGAATTACTTAAGTACAAAATTCTATCCATTCCACTTGTGAAACACCCACATGGTGTGACTTGAAGCTCCCTATAGAGAGAGGTGAGAGGAGACAGCAGGTTCGTAGGAAGGAAGGCAGGTCAGCCTTAGCAGAAAGAACATGAGTGAAGCATGAAAGTAAGAAAGTGCAAGGTAAGTTCTCGGAATGAAAATAAAACCAGTTTGGCTGCAATGATGGGGAGTACTATAAAATAAGACTGGAAAAGATGAGATAAATTGGGGCCAGATTATATAGGCCTTTGAATGCCAGGCTGAGGATTTGCTGTTCTTTTTGGTTAAAAATGGGGAGTCACTGAAGGTTTTTGAGTAGGGGAGTGAACTGACCTTTGGGTCAATTACTCTGGCTGCAATGTGTAAAGTAGATTGGAAGAGGAAGAGAATAAAAGTGAAGAGACACCCTGGGAGGCTATTGAATTAGATCAGGTGACAAGTAATGAGAACCTGAACTATGGGAGTAGCAGTAGGACTGGAAAGAAAAGGATGAATTCAAGATATCTTTCATGGGTCAAATCTATGGGGCTTAGTAACTAATGAGATCTGAGAGAACTGTTAAAAAAGATTCTGGGATTTTTAAGCCTGAGTTACTGAGTAAGTGATGAAGTAGGGAAATAAGGAGAGAAAGCAGGTTTGAGTAGTTGTAGATATGTGTGTCAGGGATATTGGTGGTGGTATTTTTCGTGGTGGGAGGTTTGTGCGGAGGAGGTGATAAGATAGATTTTGATTTGCTACCCTGATCCATAGTGGAAGTTAGCAGTTTCCAGAAAAAGAAATTGAATAATTTAATTCTAGTGTTAGAAGGACTGTACTTAACTTATAGTTGGCACTCAATAAATGTTGACTGAACCAATCCTAATTAATTTCAGTGAACATTTTTCACTCATTCATTCAACAGATATTTATGGAACAATTACTTTATGCCAGGCACTGGCCTAGATAATGGGAGATATCATGGTTTTCAAAGAAATAGTAATCTCCTTTATGGAAAACATAGTCTGGTGGGAAAGAGACAATTAAATGAGCATTTACAACAAACATACATATTTTAGTTAAAGTACCACTTGATATGCAAGACGGTAGCAGGGACCCTTCCAAGTGTAGGGTGCTCAAAGAATGTTTCTCAAATAAGTTTCTGACCCAGCTGCAAGGCTGAGTAGGAATTAGCGAGGTGAAAAGGGGTGGGAAGGAGTCCAGGCAGAGGGAACCTTAATTCAAAAGGCCAGATGTGGTAAAGTTCGAACCTTCTGAGGAACTGAAAGAAGTTCATTATGGTTGAGTCATAGAGTATGAATAAAGAAAGATAGAGAATTAGGTATGGACCATTTCATGAATGATCTGGTCCACCTTTTCAAGGATTTTGCCTTAAGAACAGTGGGAATTCAGTGAAGGGTTTTAGCAGAGAAATAGCATGATCACATTTGCATTTTTTAAAGACTTATTAACTATCCACTCTGAGCAAGAATATTTACTGTTCCCTTAGGGGTCCACATATAAGTAAATAGAAGCAATGAAATAAGACCTACAATAGCTTACAATGCTATTTACTTTAGCCTATATTCATTAGATACAGGAACACAGCTAAGTGGACTGATTTTGTCAATAAGAAGGGAAGTATTAGTGTAGACTTAAGAAAAGGCCATTTTGAGCTGGGCCTAGACAGTTAAAAATAGGCCCCTTAAATAAATAGTTTAAGTAAATGCCCAAGTAAAATTTCATTTACAACTTTCAGGATCTCTCATTTGTGTCCAAGTACTTCTGTCACCAATTTTCTGCCATATTGTTCATTTTTAAAGTTTGTATTTAATGTTGTAAATTTGTTTAAAGTATAAAAGTATTTGAATATGTGTAAGAAAAGCCACCTTATGCAGTCACCAATGTACTCAAGTCACAACTATTTGCCAAGTAGTGAAAAAGGTTTTTCAATATGTTAACAATTGGTTTACTTCTTTCAGGAAGTATATATTTTCTGACCATTAGCACCAGAAGTAAACTTGATTCTCTGCCTTGTCCATCTGTCCCCTGGGAATTTGGCTCACTCCTCTGCCTTTCCCCAACTCCTGACAATTAAGCTATATCCATGTGTCTTAAAATCAGTGGAATTACTCAGTGGAGTATCCCACTTACAGACTTGGCCTAGTAAAGTTCCCACAAGAATGTCCACATTTTTCTGTCTTCACTCATTGGTATGCAAAATGCAAATGAGTCAACAGAGGACTCCATAGAGGCCACAAGGAATGATAGTTCCATGAAAACAGAAGGAATTTGGGTGACTTGAGTCACAGCTTGGAAGACAGCTGTCTCTAAGAGTGACTCAACCCATTATTAGAGAGAATTTATTGAGAATTTGAATTTACAGAGAAATTATTTCATTAGATTCAAGCCCCTAAAATCAGGAGTTGTTTGAGAGTTGAAAATTGGATTCAGGTCACTGAAATTTGGGAGTTACCACAGCTAGTGTTAATTACCTTGGCTAGTACACTCTTATGTTATTTCTTCAGTGCTTCTAGGAATTTGAGTGCTGCTCCAGGCCTTTGGTCTCTGGTATGAGACTTTATTGCTTGAACTCCCTGAGATTACCTCCCCATCTAAAGATACATTATCTACCCTTTATATAGTCAGTGAGTATAGTATCAGTGCTGATTCTTAGGAACTTTGGCTAAATCTTAGAGGACTCAGACAAGTTTGTTATGTCATTTGTTAATTAGTCTAACTAATATTTATTGAACAGATATTAAATCAAGTGATGTATACTTTCTGCCTTGGTACGCCAGACAATAGGTTATGTGATGGGTAGTTTTCACCTTGGTTGTTCTTATAGCATAATAATACCAGGAAATCAAAAGGAATATCTCTTACAACAAAGTAGGCTAATCTTGACATAAAACACAGTGCTACTTTTTATAGCCACAAACATTATCTGGTGAAAAACACTTATTAAAGAGACACGGGCTGCCCAGTTTTACCTGGTTACAGATAGATGTGGGACCAGAATTAGTGTTAGCTATCATAGCTCTTTCTCAAATAACTAGGCATATTGTTAAGAAAATTAAAATTTTGAATGTACAAGATAACTCTTTTCTAGACATAGGTTTTCAGAGAATATCCCACTTTGCATTTAGATCCAATAAGACCTAAAAGCCTGCCCAGGGTCTTCATCATTCTCCCATTCGGCATCATGTATGGTTAACTCATGCAGGCCTGAGTTAGAAGCCCTGTTTGATGCCTACTGACTCTTTGACAGACCCTGGGCAATTTACATAACCTAACTCAGCCTCATGAAATAATAGTACCTTATGCTTTTGCCCTTGCTCCCCTGCAGTTCTTTTTTCAACACAGCAGCCAGACTGATCCCATTAAGAAATTTAACTCAGATCATTTTAAGACTTTGCTCAAAACTCACCAATGGCTTTTCATCTCATGAAGAACAAAAGTCGGTCTTCATAATGGTCTGCATGGCTATCTGTGATTGGGTAAATGTCTGACCTCATTTTCTATTCCTCTCCTTGTGCACTCTGTTCCAGCCCACCAGCCATCTTGGTAGGTTTAAAAATTGTCCGGTGAAAAACAGGGTGTAAAAACATGTCTGGTTTGTATCTCTTCAGCACTATTATTATTTTTGATAATACCCTGAGAGTTTCCATAATCTTCAGAATAAACTCATAATAATAATAATTATAATTATCATTTTATTATGTATATCATGTACCAACATGATGTCATTCAATCTTCATGAACACCCTAAGAGATGGTAATAATACCTAGTGGTTTTGTGGTGCAATCTGGAATCACACTGAGTGGGTTCACATTTTCCTTCCACCAGCTATTGACTTTGGCCAAGTTACTTAATCTTGCTGTGTCTCAGTTTCATCATATATAAAATGAAATTAGAATAGTAGCTTCTACCTAATAGAGATATCATGAATTAGTGTTTGTAAAGTAGCTAGAAGAAGGTTGAGCACATAGCATAAGAGTTGCTAAGTATTTAAATAAATATGAATTCTTATTTTTGTGCCTCAGTTTTATTATCTGTAAAATGGGGATAACTATAGAACTTATCTCACAGAATTTTGTGGGAATTAAATGAGATCACATGTGCCAGTTATAAAACAGTGTCTGGCCCATGGTAAGCTCTCAATAAATGTTATCTCTTAATATTTTTATCATCATAAAGACATGGAGGCTTAGACAGATGAACTAAAATGTGCAAGGTCACACAACTTGTAAACAGCTGAATTGTGCCTTTGTCCAAGACAATGCATTCAAAGTGGCATTCTTACCCACAACCACGAAGGATTATAAGCATATTTTGTTTGTGAGTCCCTATCATTCAAGTGAGGAATAAAAATTTTGAGTTTCTTTTTCTTTACATATGATGATGGATGTTTTTGTTGTGTAGTAAGTTTAAAAAAAATACATCTATGTTGTTATGGTTTCCTCTTCTCAAGGTGTTAATGTAGCCTTATTTCCAATCTAGATTGTAGCTATTTAGATGAAGGAGAGGCATGAGCTCCCTGGAAGCTGGTGGAGATTGGAGATGACCAAATCTCAATTTCTCCTCACATGGAATGTTTTCCTCTACCTTTACCATGACTTCATTCTCAGTTTCCAAACTGCATCACAAAGCACAGGAGTTCTTGCTGGAATGGAGGAGGGTGGCGGTCATGAGACAGTCTTACAGACCACATCCGGGAATACTGATCCATGTGGATGTAGCCAAAACTGTCATACTGATCTCAGGGCTGCAGAGACCTCCCATTCCCTCCTTTTTGGGTTTTTATTTCTTTTGAGTTTGTGAAGTTCATTTGTGATAGAAGTTAGAGAAATTGTAGTATCAATAAGCTGAGTCCCTTCCAGATCATTAACTCTGTGTTTCTCACCCTTCATTTGTTCACCTGCAAAACCCAATAATCAGCTACATCCTGAAAGAAACAGTTATTGCAGAGCAGCTTTGGGTAAGCAAAGGCAGCCAAGTATATGTTTCTGAATGTTTTCATAGGGAAACATCTGCAAAGTGTTTGTGCAGTAGGAATAACACAAGGGTTTACATAACAATTGTGTAGCTTATTTTCTTTTTTGGCAATGAGGAAACACCCATGCAGCAGATTTAAAAATATTTGTGTATTTCTGCTACATTTTCATTGGCAGTGGACAGACAACCACAGTAACTGGGATCAATCAACATTCTATTTTCCAGCTGTTTCACAAAATGTGTAACCAGTCACAAAAATGTATTTGGATCCACCCATATGCATTCCTAAGTTTTCCCTTCTGTCTCCTGAAGCAGTCTGCTGGAAAAACTGGTCATATTTTGGATATCCAAATTAAAAATAATTTAAATGGAATGGTGTCTTATTTTATAAAACAAACCTCATAAAAGCAAAAGCAGTATTAAATTCAGAGAAAAAGGAGGCAGTCCTAAGGAATACATATCTAAAGCAAGCATATGTTTTACTAGTAGTATCATGCACTGAACAATTCTGGAAGAGCCGTAAAGTCCTTGTCAGAAACAGAAAATGGAAGAGTCCTCAGTTCAACTCTAAACTGAGGCTAATTGATGTCCTTAGCAAGTAGGAACTCTGTGTACATAAGGAACAGTCATGAGACTAGAAGACGGAAACATGGCTACTTCTCATAATTCTTTGTTTCCCTATATAAAAAAATAAGCATGCATACATAGGGGAAAGTGGAGTAGAGAGATGTGTGAGAAGCAGTCACTATAACCAAGAAGCTCATCATTCTAAACCACATATTCCCAGGTAAAGTGTCTGTGATCAGGTCAATGCTGTGATGAGTGAGATCTGGGGATAGTCCAGTAGAAACACTGTTCAAGGTGCCAGGCCCAAATATTACTGCATCAAACTGAAGTAAATGCCATTTAAGTTGGATTTTTTACATCTGATTATATAAATATCAAAACGTAACTTGGTCCTGCTACCACCAAAGCAGACGAGGCCTTTGAGTAGAAATGTGAAGACACTGTTTATCAGCTCCACCTTATCTCTGTGGTAATAAGCACATGTTTCCGGCAACCCACACCAGCTGCCAAACCAAAGATTAGACCCAGAGTCACTAGTCCACAGTGGGATCCTAAAGCCCAAAGACGAACAGCCTAGAGCTATTTACCAACAAAGACCAATTAATTAAGTGAACTATTAGTTAGCTGAATCTATATCCCCGAAAGTTGTAGGCAGATTCAGAACAATAAAATCAAACAGAAAATGAGTCACTGAAAAGTAGAAATCATTTTTCCAATGTGAAACTAGGAGAAATGAAATTTTAAACATTTTGAATGAGATTTTGTTATTAGATCTATGAATGTTCCCTGTATTCTTAGTAATTTAGAGCAACTAATGTTACCTACCAATTCCAAATAAGTTAAATTATGTTATCTTCTGTGTATGTAATGAGTTGGTTTCAACAGAATAGTATTAATATAAATTAAATTCCCTACTCCCTTCTCTTTTCTGCCTACCATCCTCCTTCACCAATAATTGTACAACAGATTTAGAGAGATCTTGCAACCTTGGGTGCCTACACGGACCAGTCAGGTGACAAAGGAGTTAACCAGGCCTGGAAGGGGCTGTGTTGTACTGGACACCACATGTGTCGTCGAAGAGGGTGAGCTGATTTAGCTTGATCACTTGTTGCTTTGCAGATATTTGGATATTTGATACTGTATATAGGTATATAATCTGGCAAAAAAGGGTTTTTTCTATCCAGACCATAAACCACAAAGGATCATAGAAGCTCAAAAATTAATCAAGAGAGTAGATTCGACAGTGTGAGTGTGGGGGATGGTGGATGAAGTGTTTGATTTTGCATCGCTTGGAAATAATAACAAGAAGAAATCCTTCTTTATATTGGAGAGCACAGAGTAGACAAGACCAGTGCGTGGCATTTCCTGCCATGACATGCGGACCACTTCATGGTACGTCAGAAAGGAACTGAGACAGATCAAGGCCAAAAAATAGAGCTCTCCCTCACACATACTAATGTCTTGTGGAATTAAACATCTCTTCAGTGAGCAGATGGTTGAGCAGGACACGTGAAAGGAGATTCTGAGTCCAGGGGCCCAGGCAGGGCCTGGGGAGGGGGGAGCCCTCCTTCTCTGTGACTCTGTCCTCTACTGCTCACCTCTAGACCTGGGTTGGGGCTCCCACCCCATCCACCTGACAAGGCCTGGTCAGGCCTGAACCCCTGAAACCCACAAAACTGGGTGGCCCCAAGAGCTGGAAACTCAGGAAACCCCAGATGCTCAGGGCCCCACTGTCTCTGGGGGGCTCTGTGGAGCAGATCCCCCCATTAATATATGAAATTCCTCCTGCCTCCTCTCTCTTCCCTAAATTATGCCCCAGCCACCTCTCCCAGTCCCCAGAATCTCCTACAGAGCTGGTGGGTGGCCCCCTGGTTTCTATATGTATTTATAATGAATTCAACTGTATATATGTACAGATACCTTTTTTAAAAAATTTAAATACTATGTATACACTGATGATTCCCTCATTTATAACTCTTTCTCCTGATCTCCAAAACTTGGGTATCCAGCTGTCTTCTCAGCTTCTCTAAGTAAATGCCTAATTGGAACTTCAAACTTGACATTTCCAAAACAGGAATATTTTTCAACACAAACTAGAATTGGCTACATAATTTGCAAGGCCAGTGCAAAATTAAAATGCAGGGCCCCTTGTTCAAAAAGTAGAAAAAAATGCCACTCAGTATTAAAACATAAAGCTTTTTCCTTTTCTTTATGCTCTCTCTCAACTTGTCATGGTATTTTTTCATTTGCTTTTTTTAAGTCATAGTCTTTGGAATACATGGAAGTAGTCATGCCTGAGTACAGACCATCGCAGGGCCAGCAGAGGTGGCAGCAGCAGGAATTAGAGGCAGTGCCTGAGTCCTGACAGGATAGTCAAGCCAGGCATCTCTCATTCTCATGGGTTGCTGCCTTTTCCAAGGGTACTGCAGCCTCCAGTCTGCGTCGTGCTGGGTGTCTGGGTGTGCGATGGCCCAGGGAAGCTGTAGAGTAAGCATGCATACTGGAGTAGAAGGTCTCAGAGGTCACTGGGGGAGCTGGGGCGGGCAAGGCCGGGCAGGGCCTGGGGTATTAGCTGAGAACCCATCCTACAGAAGAAAGGTGTCAGCAGGAGGCATGAAGACATGTGAGTTGAGGCTCCAGTGTTCCACTGGACTTCATTTACAAAACACAAAATCAGGATCTTTAAAATGCTCTTCCCAGAATTTTCTCCTCAGATGTCACCTCCTTAGAGAGAAATTCTGACTAATCTATTTGAGATGCTTTTTTCTCTGACACCAAATGTGTGGTGTCTTTTCTCACACCAAAAACCAGTTTTCCAATTCTCTGAAACCAACTGGTGTATGTCCAACAATTCAATTCTGACACAAACTATCCAGAGTCAGTCCAGAGTCTTAATACCCGTAGAAAAGAACCCACAGGTGGAAGGGCTCAATCCCACAAGACTGCCTTTCACTTCAGATGCCAGTTGCAATCCCAGGCCACCTATCCTTCTGACAGACCAGCTGTAAACTGGAGTTTCCCATGACCTCCTGCTTAGATTAACAGTTGACAGGTCTCAGGAAAACACTGAGGTGTACTGGTTTATTATAAAGGCTACAAATGAACAGCCAGATGAAGAGATGCAAAGGGCAAGGTCCAGAAGAATCCAAAACACAGGAACTCCTGTTCCCATGGGATTTGGGTGTGGAACCCTCCTAGAGTGTGGTTATGTTCCCCAACCTGAAATGTCTTTGAACTTCTTTGTTCAAGAGTTTTAATAGAGCCCATTCTCCAGCTCCCCTTCCCCATCCTGAAGGTAGGTGGTGGGGCTGAAAGTTCCAATTCTCTAATCACTTGGTATTTCTGGTGACCAACCACAGCCTGAGGCTACCTAGGGACCCCATCCTAAGTTCCCTTATTGGTATAAAGTCAAGTATGACTGACAGTTGCTCAAGGTGAATAATGAAAGACATTCCAGTCTCTCAGGAAATTCCGAGGGTTTTAGGAGCTCTGTGCTAGGAACCAGGGGCAAAGACCAGATATATTTTTGAATTATACCACAGCTATCTAAAATAGGAACTTGCATTATTCTCTTTCCCTTTCTTGGCTTTATTTTCCCTCCTCACATTTAGCATAACTTTTTATTAATAATTCATTTGTTTCTATATGTATATTTTCTGTATTCCCAAGTATAATACTAGCTCTAAGAAGTCAGAAGCTTTGACTCTTATCAAACCTTTTATCCCCAGTGCCTAGAACAAGAGCACATAATGAGCTCTAAATAACTATTTGTTGAATAAAAAAATATATAAATATGGCTGTATATTGAACCTAAATTTTCAGAATAAAGAAAAATTTGCTTATACACAGAAGTGACTAGATTAAAAATTTCACATTAGGTAGAATTAGGACTTGTTTTTAGCAATTAAATTCAGTTATATGTTACATTTGCCTACTTGACTCGTCACTATTTAATTTATAGCCACTATATCAACATCTTTATAAATTACTATTAAGTACTGCTTCAATAGCCTTGAACAGTGATTTACATTATATGCAAGATACTGTATTAGTTTTCTTTTGCTGCTGTAACAAATTACCACAAACTTAGTGGTAGCACAAATTTCTCATTTTATAATCTGGAGGTCAGAAGCTGGAAATGGATCTTTGTGAGCTAAAATCAAGGTGTTGACAGAACTGCATTCCTTCTGGAGGTTCTAGGAGACAATCTGTTTCCTGGGTTTTCCTAGCTTCTAGAGACTGCCTGCGTTCCTCATCTCATAACCCTCCTTCCTCCATCTTCAAAGCCAGCAATGGTAGGTTGGGTCTATCTCAACTTGCATTTCTCTGGTTTACTTTTCTGCCTTCCTCTTCCATTTTTAAAGAGTCATGTGATTAGATTGAGCCCACCTGGATAATCTAGGCTAGTCTCCTCATACCAGGTCTACAAAGCCCCTTTTATCAGGTAACATTCATAGGTTCTGAGATTAGGACTTGGACATCTTGGGGGTCCAATATTCAACCAACCAAAGCTGGTAATTAGGGTTAGTACCTGATGAATTCTTTTTTATAAATAATTTTTGAAAACCTTAGAAAAAGTGTTAGCAAGTCAAACGACTACAGCAGTGAGGCAGCTAAACAAAGCCCACGAAGATCTGTGGATCTTGGTGCACAGGACTGCATGTGTCCCAACCGAAGGGCCAGCAGTGTTTTATTTCCAACAAATGTTGCCATTCAGAGATGTGAGCCCAGGGTAGTCAGTTCCCTCACTTTTTCAAGACAACCTGGAAGTGAAAATTTATATAGTGAACCCACACATTTTTGTAATATTGGCAGCATGATGCTTTTCAAAACTCTGCAGGCTGAAACAAGACATTTCTGCAGTCTGACCCTGACCCCTGAGCTCCAGTGTGCTGCCTCACTTTTGGATGGCCAAGAGGAGCCCTCCCCTGTTAAGCTCTCCAGCGAACTTTTCATAGGCATGTGTTATATGCCTGCCTAGTGAGTTATGTTCCACGTGTTAGGAGCTAATGTTGAAAATTTGGATTCATCAGCCAACGTCTATCTTTTGTGGCATGATATTATTTGGAGTTCATTTATACATTGTTACATGGAATGAATATGTATTGCTAGACAGACATTTCATCAAAACAATTTTGTGTCATTTACTCACTGAAGAATATTTAATAAGTATTTATTGAGCAAGTTCCTCCCTATGTGAGGCACTACGGAGGGATATGACAATAAATCAGAGTCCCTTTCTTCAAGGAACCTGTCATCAAGGGCTCAGATTAAAAATTTTGACAAAGACTATTGAACTTCTCGGGCGGGGGGTGGGGGATAGTTTACTTCTTTTGAGGAGAATTGAGTTGAAGACTTGAAATAAAGTATATTTAAGTTGAGCTTTAAAGGATGGATACTAAATACTCCACTCCTCTTTTTCTTGTAATTTTTTTTGTATAACTTAACAGTTACGTTAAGATGGACCTAGCTGCATAATGATGTCTAGACATGTGATTAATGAATGAAGTTTTTAAAAGATGTATTAACAATGAAAAATGAGTAACTGATCAAAGAAATTAATGTTAACCCACATTTTCCTTATACAGCTTTAGGAGTGCCTAGATAGATGGAAAATATACTGTATTGTCTTAGTACTTGCACCAGAAGTAAAAGTTAGAATAGGTAGGTGCTAGCACAGTGAGAAATGTTGAATGTGATGGGCAAACCAGCTGAACAAACAGGCTGGAAATTTGTTTTATGAAACTCACCTTACAGAATTTCACCCAATAAAACACATGGACATGCAGTAGTAATTTTTTTCTGTGTCTATGTATCATCACAAAAGGCCCTTTTTAATCATATTCTGGGTGCACATTTGGTCTCATTTGAACACAATTTATGAACACTTACTTTCTTATTTGAATTCTGCCTTTTGACAAAATGGGCAAGAATCCAAGCATGGTTAACTGTTAGTCTAATACATCTAAACCTGAATCTTAATGCAAAACAACTCAAATTCACCAGAACTCAACATACCATGAAATTGTAACCTTTTATTTTATTTGGTTGTCCTCAGTATAATTCCACATCCTTTTCAAATGTAAAAATAAATATACTTGAACATAACGGAAAGGAAATACAAGTCATATAACAGCAACCATAACAAAAATCTCAGACTTCATTTTCATCGTAAAAAAACCAATAAAACGGGAGTTAGAAAACCCATGTTTCTTTAACCTGTTGATTCCTCCTTCTATAAGGTTATCCCCAGAAGTCTGCATGCTACCACTTTTCCCAGCTCAGACATAGATTTGGCCAGAAATGAATTAATTCATTGCTGCTTTGCCAAATAGGCATTTAAACATTTTTTTCCTCTCATTCTTTCCTTTAGCTTCCAAGGCATCTGTGAATGGAGTTAGACACAAATCCTTTGTAGTCATGGTCTGCAAATTTTGTCTGTTGAGAGCAACACAACTAAGTTAAAATGCCATTTGGACAATTTAGTGTGTATCACTACTATTTCCAATACCAGGTTAATTTCCCTCCAAAAGATTTTTGTATGTCCAGCATCAAATGCTGACTGGACAATGTTTGCTCAGTTTCCTGCTTTCAGTTTAGTTTGCATTTTATCACACACAGGTGTTCTTGAACTTTCTCTGCTTGAAATGTGTTGTTCTCGTAATCTTACTAGAACTGTCTGTATTTTTAAGCCATAGGACTTCATAGGACTGTTTTGCCTTCAGTAATAAGTTGTATATTTTAAACAAATGAATATCCATGTGTTACTTGTTCTTCCTGCATTTACTATTTTTAAAAATAATGATAACTGTTGGACTGTTGTTTATCCATCCTCAGCTACTTCGTTAAAGCTGACTAGAGCCATCTGAAGATCACAGTCCTTGAGTAGATCTACTGCAGTGGCAGGATTTAGCCAATTTACCAAACTGTAGTTTGCAGATTCTGCTGTTGCGTGCTAGTGTAGACAATCTCTTTGAAGTTGGAATCCCTAGGGACACGTTTGAGAGGGTGCTGAGTTGCTTCAAATAGTATCATATTTAACACCAGAAAAAAATCCATCGTGAAGGAGCTGGCAGCGCTGTACTGCTGTGCTGAGATGCTTTTTCTGAGAGAGTAGCATTTCGATAAAAGGACAGAATAACAATGTACTGTATTGATTTAACGTGGAAGACAACAGTGATTCTTGCAAATTTTTTTTGTTTTGTTTTCTTGTCGATCTTTTACACTTGAGCACTGTTTCCCTATTTTTCCACTGTGAGCCCAGATCGGATTAAATCATGTGGGAAGCTCAGTTTCTTAATTAATTTCAGCCTGCTTTTGAAAGGATCAACTCAAATGATAGAAACTCATCAAACTTCTGCTTGCAAATGCTCTGGCTGGCTTGGTTAGTCAACTTTCATCATTTAAGGGCTCCAAGCCTCATTGCTTATTGGTAGATACATGAGACAGAGTTCATGGATATCAGGTTTCAGTGGGGAAAAAAATCTTAAGTGTTCCAACGCAACAGCACAAACACACATACAGATTTTTATGAAGTATAAATGGATCATAAATTGAGCCTCGGAAAACTCAGTAATCAATTTAATATAAAATGACATGCAATTTATTTCGATCAATTTGCCTTTTTTGCTTTTTTTTAAATTTCACTTTTTGTTTTAAAGAGCTGTTCAAGGAGGTGCTTGTTAAAGGAGTCTTTTGGCAGGCTGTTCCCCCAAACTATAGGAAGAAGGGGAAAGTAAAATGGAGATGGCAGAAGCGGAGTGATGCCTTTAAATTGACTGACAACATCATTCCCTATTATTACTACCTTGTAGACTGCCAAAGGACTAATGTACTTCAGACATCTAATGTAATTAATTCGGGACCACAAATCTGACTCACAAATCTGTATGTGGATTCAGCAGGAAAAAGAAAAATACGATCCGAAGGAGAAAAAAAAATCTTTTTGCACAGCTACCTCTAATTTTAAACAGGGTATAAATTAAACATTCTTTGATAATAATATGCAATGACAGCATAATCATATGCTAACATTTAATCACCTTTTATATATAATATTACCCTGATTCTTCTTTAAAATTTTATGTTGTATATTGCTGTACATTTTTCTTGCTGATTGATTCTCTTTATTACTACTGATTTTATTTATGCCGCTAATTTTTTTTTCCTAAGCATATATTTTAATGAGTAGTTTTGTTCGGCTAACGTCTACAGAATAAGAGAATTCAGCACACCTGCCTAAATAAGATGCTTGAGATCACTGAGGAAAGAAATTGACATTTTACTTTACCCTCAGCATGGAGCCAGGGGCAAAGTTTGATCTGAAAACTTGCAAATTAACCAAAACTGTCACTCAGGAGTTATGGGCCTGAATGCTGCAAAATATGTTCTTTGAAGTCCTCATTTCAGCAAAATTATTAAAAACTTTATATCTAATTAAAATTGTAACTGCATTCCCATTTTTCAAAATCTCTATATCCTCAGGGCCAATTGGGATGAGTGAATTTGCACCCCCCTCTCTGCAGCAGGCTGAACTGCTCCTACAGCAATATCAGATCATTACCATCTCCCCAGCTGAGAGGGAGCAGCCATTATCATGCAGCATTATTAATCTTCTTGTCTTATCAACTTGCAAATCACAAGCCATCGAGCCTTATGGCATGGTTCTGGGTCCATAGTTATTCATTTTGTAGGTCTACCTAGCCTTTGAGTCTCCTTAATCACCTGAAGATTGTCAGTCTCTTACCTTGGCCTGCCCCCGTGGCCCTTCTCAGCTTCTGTGAAAAGTCCAGGATGTTCTCTCTCTTTCAAAATAGAAAAAAAAAGAAAGACAGAAAAAGACTTTTTTGTTTAAAAGAGGGAGAGAGAGAGTGCATGAGAGAAGAGAGACAGTAAGGAGGATAAATTTCATTAATGGATGTGAATTAACATCCTACTGCCAAGAGCTGACCCTTTCTCCTGACATGTATGTCTAAGTCATTCTTGTCACTCTTTCCCCCATTAATATTCGGAAAAAGACAGTGCATTGAAGAGAATAGAATAAGATAGTTCCCTTAAACAGGCACTGTTGACCTTAGGTTGGGGATTTTTCTTTAATTTGCTTTTCTTAAAAATAAAATATTAATCATATTGGGAAAGGAGAGCAGAGTTCCTCTCCATTTTTTTCAGTATATTCCATTTCTAATATTGCATTCATTAAATTAAGTCATTGAACATTTTGAAGATTTTTAAGTGCCAAAGGAAGATAGAAATGTAATTTCCAAGGGAAAGTCGATGCGACAGGCCCAGGTACCCTTGTGACAACTCCTATTTCTACCAACCTCAATGTACATGCCACAAACACTGGTCTTTTGGGATCTTAAATGCCTCCTGATAATTTTAACATTTTAAGTTTTTAATTTCACCAAAGTGCAATACTCCAACATGATTTTCAGCTCTTAGCAAAAATTCAATCACAGGATCTTCAGAGCCAGTCAGATGTTATGATTGCTGTTATTAAAGATCTTAGCTTATGATTTGGGGTTGGTGATTGCATTTGTGAGAGACACAACATAAACTAAAGCAGATATGTCACCTAGACTTTTAGAATAATGAGGAAATATTTAAGTTCACATTGCTATGTAGGGATTCTATTAGCTATCACTGTCATGTGTAATGATAACATTATGCCTTTGTAATTAAAATCATTTTGCCCTGCAAAAATAATATTATATGCCTATAATCACCCGGAAAGAACCTTTGCCCTTCTGTCATTTCAAAAAGAAGGTCATTTAGATGAGAAACTGTGATATGAATTTGGAAAGGTCTTTATCATCTCTGGAGGCCCAGGTTAAAAGTGCGACTTGGAACACTTGTGAAATGAATTTGACGATAATGATGAAACCCTGAGTATGTGTTAGTACACATACTTCTCTTAATTCTTTAAAATGCAACTAATTAGAGACCTTGCCTCAAAAGAGCAAAGGTCTATACTTTAGAATTAAGATATATTTATAGCTTTTCCTAAGGATCCTGATATTTTCAGGAGGCATAAAACCCCTACACATTATTTATGATTTGAGCTGAATTTGAAATGGCTAAATTCGTGAGAAGGTAAATTTACGTTCTTAAATAAAAGTGTTCTTTGGCTTCTCATTTGAATTGTCCTAGATCTCACAGGAAAGATTGCTGTTAGCTTTAGGACTTGCTTAGCTAAGTGTGAAGTAGAATAATTTGCCAATGTGTTTAATTTAGTAAGATAGCCCATCAGGAAAATTCTTCCCCAATTCTCTAATTTTTCTAAGGATCAGGTGGTTTTACATTAATTAATTGAAAAATAAACACCATATTTCCTTTCATCAGGTTGAACACAGTCTTAGGGGAAAGTAGGATGACCAGAATTTAGTGAAAAGCAAAAACAAACAAGCAAAACCACAGAAATCTGTGTCCACAAGGCTATTGGGTAGGAGCTAGCTACCTTTAGGCTATCATTTGTAAATTCTAGTATCTCCTTGTAACAGTAACTCTGGTTTTCTTATTCATATCACATTAAACATAAGCTCCTGGCATCATGACATGCACTACTTGTATACCCAGTTGCTGCTAATTGAATTTAATTTCTTATGGAGAACTATATTCAGCTCCTGAATGATAGATAACACATTTTGTGATGCTGTATTTCAAAGGAATTATGTTAGCTTTTTTTGCCCTCTGAGGTATGGATCAGCAATTATTCACTCAACAAACATTTATTTATTTGGCGCATACCATATGCCAGGCACTGATTCAAGACAGAAGATATATCAAAAAACAAAAAAAAACCTCCACCCTTACGCAGCTAACATTCCAGTGAGCAAAGACAAACAGTAAACAATAAAGATAGTGTATAAATTGTATTGTATTTTAGAAGGTGCTAAGCGCTCAGGTAAAGAAGGAAACAGAGCGAGGAAAAGGCAGTTGGGAATCCAAGAGTGTGTAATGGAGGGTGGAGGGGAGAGGAAGAGAATGATTGTTGTATTAAAGTAAGAGAGGAAAAAGTGAGGAAGTCAGCCACACGGAAATCTAGAGGAGAAGCGTTCCAGGCAAAGAGAACACCACTGGAGTATTTGAGCAGAGGAGTAACATGTTTTAAGTTGTATTTTAAACGATTAGTCAAGTTCCTGTGTTGAGAAGAGCTTGTGGGTATAAGAGTAGTGACCAAGACAAGGCAAAGCTTGACTAAACTTTGGCAGATTGTTAACCTGATTATAGATGCCTCACCTCCCTTTTCTTAGAGCATTTACTTTAGAAAATTTGCAGTTGCCAGTTCTCTCTCTGACCCTTTGAGATGTAAATCTTTTCCCAGCCTTTTGCTAGTTTTACAGCCCAGGAATGTCTTTCTCAAGGATCTGGGGGCCATCTCTTTGAAATTTAATCATGAAGAAGATGGTGTCCTTATCTCCCAGTCTCTGTGGGAGGGTACGAGCCTAACTGGCTTAGCAGCAATTAGCAAACACGATGACCTAATCACACTGACAGCCTGCCCCCTAAGGTTTTCCACTTTTCTGCCAGCTCATTCTAGTGCTTAAAAATCCTTCTGCCTTTTGTTTCAGCGGTGTTGAAGTTGAGTTCAGTATTCTTCCCTACTATGGTAGTCTTGAGTAAAGTCTTATTTGTCTTTTAAAATAATTTTCAGTGATTTTTTTTCTTTCATAATTCAAGCAGGAAAATGTATTGGCTTATCTAGGCAAGGGATGATGGTGGCTTAGAGGTGGATGGTAGTAATCAGAATATACTAGTCTTTACACATAGGACTGGCTGGCAGAAGGAATATGGAGTGTAAGAAGGGGAGGAGTCAGGTCTATCTCCTCCAAGGTTTTTGGCCTCTGACTGGGAAGAAGGGATTGCTATTGCTGTGATGAAGTAGATTATGGACTAAGCATGTCAGAATGCTCATCTGAATGCATCTTCAGTTCTTGTACAATTGAAGGAAAGCATTTAACTCTTCATACCCTCAAAAGCAACAATTTCTCATCATAGTCACATATTCATACAAAACATTCTTACCATTTTTGTTCTAAAGGAAGAAATGCATTGCTTTGGGTGACTCAAAATGCTTATTTTTACTAGATTTAATGCCAGGAATAGTTCTGTTTACTTTTTATTGTGGTTCATATAATATGTACAAAAGACTGGATACAATGTATTACCTGTTTAAAGAATAATAAAATAAACATTTGTTTTCTCCTCACATGGGTCAAGAAACAAAACATTATCAATAACTTTGAGGACCCCATTGGGCCCCTCCTAGTCATATTTTCCTTCCTTCCACACTGAGGGAACCAATATTCTGAATTTTGTGTTGGTCCTTCTTTTGCTTTATTTCCTAAGCAGTTTTAGCAGTGTAGTGGATGCTGTGGTGTGCCACCCAAATCAAACTTTCAGGACAAAGGCATTTAGTCCATGTGCTGCCAGGAGTGTCAGCTGATGACAGCTCACACGTGTGTTCCTCTCCATGAAGTGCTGGGCCTGCCAAGGGAGAAAAGAAACCATATGCGACAAGACAGCATGTACAGGAAGGGGCCAGGAAAGTACTGGTGGGACTGAGCCCTGAGTACACTGAATCATTGCAGGTAGGCTGTAAAGCAGGATATGAAGAGTTTATCAGTATGAAAGCACTTACTTGTGATAGAGGAAATAACATCCTGGCAAGAAGCCCAGGAGGATGTGAGGCTCTTTTGGAAGCCCTTAGTGATGACCTACACTCAGTGAAGTAGAGATACCAGAGTGCAACGGCAGATGGTAGAGGAAGGGACCAAAAGACTTATGGAAGAGGGCACATAGAAGGGATGGACTTACGTAAGGTGGGAAAACTCATCAGCCAACTATGTTCCAAAGGAGAGCTTAAAGCACAGCCTATTTATCAAAGTAATAATGTGCTTGTGATGGGCGTGACAGAATTATTGAGAGTTTTGGGAAATAATCTCTAGAGGCCAGGGCTGATGGTGAAGATGATGTTGCAGAACCGGGCTTTCTGATACTAGCAGAGATAACAAGCATTTAACTACCGGAAAGAAACTGGGGCAATTATTATGATGTGTAGCAAGGTTGGAGTAGTAAACAAAACAGGACAACCTGCGAAGAGCACAGTGTTCCTAGAGGCAAGGTTGCTGAACAGCCAATAAGAGTGGTGCTCAACTTATATAACCAAGAGAAATCAAGGGTAGGTGATCAGGAGGTTGAAAACCTACCTTAATAAAAAGGCACAAGCTCTTGCCAGTTTTCAGACTTGAGTTGGATCTCACACGCAGAATCCACTGACTGAAGAAGCTGAGTCCCACACGGTAGGAATCTGCAACCCATGACAAGCATATACGGAAATAATTCTCCCAGTTCTTCCACCTGGCATCCATAGCCATTTACTCAGGACAGTGTACACTGGGGAAAGGAGAAAATAAGACACTTTGAGGACTGTTGGACACAGGATCTGAATACACATTGATTTCCAGGGATCTAAGGCATTATAATGGGTCCCCTGCTGGAGGGGGGACAAATGTAGGTCAGTAATAAGTAGAGCTGTGGCCTATAGCTGACTCTCAATGTGTCTACTAGGTATATGAACCCACCTCATGTTTATGTCCTAATTCTCAGAGTGTGTAGCTCCCAATGTATAACTTGGTAGTCGTCAGAACCCTCATATTGGGTCCTTGGCTTATGTGTGGGGTTAGAGCTATGATAGTGGGAAAGGCCAAGAGGAAGCTTTTGTATCCTAGCCCTCACCCTCTTTGGCCAAATAGCAGATTAAAAGTATATTGCATTCTTGGGAGACCGGCAAAGATTTGTGCCACCTATTAAGACATAGAGGGGTGGTGGTGATCATCATACCTCGTTTAACTCACCACTCTGATTCCTACAACAACCTGGCAGATCATGGCGGATAACAAAGACCACCGTAAGCTCCAGAGCAGCTGCTCTCCTCTGTGTGGTGTTTCGTAGCACCTGTTGCAGCTGCTGGGCTGGTATTTTTGCTACCGTAGATCAACACTGCCTCAGATACGTGATATGTAGTCATTGATTTGGTGAATGTATCCTTTTTCATCACTGTCAGGGAAGAGAATCAAAGTAGTCTGCATTTATGTGAGATGGAAATAGTGTCTGTCTGCTTGTGGCCATAACAAATTACCACCTTCTAGGTGACAACAGAAATTTATGTTTTCACAATTCTGGGGGCTGGAAGACCAGGATGGAGATGCCAGCAGGGTTAGTTTCTGGTGACACTGTTCTTCCTCACTTGCAGAGGGCTGCCTTTTATTGTGTCCTCAGATGGCTTTTCCTCTGTGTGTGCTCACCCCTGGTATCTCTTTCTCTTCTTAGAGAAATTCTGTTCCACAGTATATCCAGGCTCTGGGGCAACAAGCCCTGCTCCTTGCACCATATGACCTTTGTAGTATTGGAGGTATCCTTGGTGAGAAAGGTTACCTTGTGGACTTTATGGCAAGTCCCAGCAAGAGAATCACAATGTAGACCCCTAGGGATCTGAAATGATATCATGCCATCTGCATCAGAAAAGTATAAACAATTAGAAAAATATCTCCTTGAATGCTAGTGGGTCCTGGTAGAGATGGAGCATTTGATTGTAGAGTATCAAGTAATCATGCAGCCTGAACTGTCCAACATGAGCTGGAGTACTCTCAGACCCACACAGTAATGAGGACCAGAAGCAATCAATTTTAAGTTGGAAGTGATACATTAGAGATTTTGCACAAACAGGACCGAAACACACAAGGAAGCTGAATGAACTCATGGCCCAGACACCCGTATCATCATCACCTTTGCACAAATGCTTCTTCCTCAGTTCCTGCCTATGACAGCACAAGGGTGAAAAGTTCCTTATTACCAGCAGGTGAAAGCAGAAAAAGGCCAAGCCTGGTTCATAAATGTATGCAAACTGGAAAATGGATTGCTGCTCAGCTTCAGTCCCATTCACAGGTGGACTGGAAGACAGTGCTGATGAGAAATTATCACTGAGCAGAGCTTTGGTTAGAGAATTGGGTAATTCACTTTGTGGAGAAAGGGAAGTAACCTGAGATTTAAAAAAAAAATATTCATGGACTTATGAGCAAATGATTTGAATCATTGGTCAATAACCTAGGAGGAAAAAAAAGGAAAAATTTGGGACATGGAGGACTAGAAAAGGAGCCTGTAGATGGATCTGTGGGAATGTGTACAAAGTGTAAAGATTTTGGTGTCATACATTAATGCCCAGCAGAGAGTATCCATATATAAGGACTAGACAAATAAGCAGACAAAATTACTTATCGGTTGACATTAGCCATCCTCTGTCATCATCAGTATTCCCCAATGCTGGTACAGTGGGCTCAAGAGTGGAGTAGCTATGGAGGTGGTGTGGAGGATAAGCTTAGGGTCAACAGTATGGGATCACACTCAACAAGGGCGAGCTAATTTCTTGTGTTTATTAATGTACAACCTAGCAACAAGAGAAATTACAGTATTGAGACTCTGACATAGTACCATCCCTCAAGGAAATCAACAGGCCACTTTGTGGCAAGTGATTATATTAGAACATACTAGAAGGGGCAGGATTTATGTATACTGGAGTTGACATATGTTTTGCATATGTGTTTATCTTTCCTATAATGTCACCTCCCATCATATAAGACCTCACAAAGTGTTTGATTCACTGATGTGTGATTCCACATATCTCCTTGGAGTAAGGGATTACAAAGAATGTGTAACAGTGGGCAGGTAACCACGTGATCCAGTGGTCCTTTGTATACAGCCAATCTGATAGAGTGATGGTACCACCTTCAAAGGGGCAGTAAGGTATTGTCTTATAGATGATACCTGCAAAGGTGGGTCTCCATCCTCAAGAATGTAGTGTATCGCCTAAATCAACAATCATTATTTGATGCGGTGTCTGCAATAGGTAGATGTAAGACTTCTTATATGACATAGGCAAGGAACACACGTGGCACCCAGTTGATCCACTGGAAGGCTCTTCTCACACTCTCCTGTCTAGTTTTGATGGTAAATGAAAAAGTGGGCCAGCCACAGCCTGAGAAGGGCATTATGAAAAGAATCTCAGACTCTTTTGGGATAAGAGTTGGAGTCACTCCACCACGCATGTCACCTAGACCAGCAGTGGTGCTGGCTGAGGATAAGGGAGATCTACAGTGGGCGTAGAGGAGAAAGACAGTAAGTACAAGTTGTAGCCTTGGGTCCTCTTAAGTAACAAGGACTATATTTCATCTCACTAAGTGTTGTCTTAAGTTTCCCGAGAAAAGAGAGGGAGCAGAGTCTCAGAGATGGGGTTTCCAGTTGGGATGAACAAAGCAAATGGGCTTGAGTGGTACAAGGGGTATCCTGTAATTTAGTGAATGCTTTGATGTGTCTGCCAGATCCCTCTTCAGGACTTAGGCACTAATTCTTCCAGCTGCGGGGAAGGTTGGCTGCTGATAGCTTACAGCTATGTGGTTTTCAGGGAAATACCATTGGCTGACGGAAGCTGCCTCACACAAGTTTTTACCCAAAGGGAAGCCTGCATCCAGTGTCCAAACTATTCCATGTAGGGTACAAAGGCTTAATCCACCTGCTTCAGTTCAGGTCCACTCAACATGGCCACCCCAACTCCAGAGCTCCCTGTAAAATTGATAGATGCTTTTTTCCCCAACTGCATCACAGGTCAACTTCTCCTTTTCCCTAGTCATGCTTCCCTTAGTCCCTTACAAGTTTTGTTTCTGAAATGACTTTCTTGTGAACTTCTGCATGTGTTCTCATCCAAGTCTATTTTCTCATGAAGTCAAGTGAAGACATCATTAATAATCAAATTCTCATACAACAAGTCATTTAGCTTTGCTTGATTTTGGGCTTAATATGAATGTATTCTTACAGTTTGCAGTCCTTTATGCTGTGCTTCTTTCATTTACTATTATAGACTTGAGATTCATCAATTTTGATACATGTAATGATATCCCATTCATTTTAACTACTGTATAAAATCCATAGACTGCAAATACTACATAATTTATTCTTTCTGCTACTGATGGGCATCTGTTTTTTCCATTTTTATTTTGATATTATAAACAATGATACTAAAAATATTTTTGTACCTGTGTCTTAGTATACATATGAGTTTCTGTAAAGTATAACACTCATTTTGCCCAAACAATAATAATTTTGGATTTAGATTGACAAGTAAAGTATGAAACCCAGTAAGTTTCAGCCAGCATCAAGGTTATGTAGATTTTAGAAGGATAAGGGCAGCCAACAAAGCATACAGCAACAGGATAGTAGTGGTCCCATGACTTTCAGAAGTTGCTTCCCATGCTACTAATCACTTTGTATTCAGGGAACATGTAGTCAGAGAAGAAGAAGCTGAATGTATGTGGATCATTTAAGATAATGATAGCCATCAGATTTAGAGTCCTTTCATCATTTATACCTTGATAGTCATGGGGCCCCCTAAGGGATATGTGACTGTCTCATCCTTTTGTACAGCTACATGTCAGTTGTCCAATCTTAATGACCATGTGCTTTTTAGCTTAGTACGTAGCACGTTCATCAGAATTCTTTTTCACCTTGAACCTTATACACTTTTATATATTTTTTTGTGTTAGTGTTTCAGAGAATTTGAATAAGGGTCAAAACCTCCCCCATCCCTGATGCTGAGGGAAAGACTACAATCCAGTTGTTCACACTGTCCATAAATATGCGTAAGAATAGAATTGCTTGTCCAAGAGTTATATGCATGTTTGTCTTTGTAGGTCCCACCAAACTTTCCCAAAGTGAATGTACCAATTTGCATTTTCATCAGTATCAGGTGAGACTTCTTTTGCTTTATGTCTTTGCCATCTCTAGGATCATCAGACTTCTTAATTTTGTCAATTGAGTAGCTATAAAGTATTATTTTCGTATAGTTTGAACTTTCATTTACTGTTACTTATCAGTAATGAAGTTGAGCAGCTGTTCGTATGTTGATACACTAGTGTGATTTCTCAATGTGATAGGCCTGTTCATACTTTTTGCCCAATTCTTTGTACGATTATTTGTTTCTTATTGATTTTAGGAGTTCTTTACATCATGGGAACTAATCCTGTGTCAGTATGTAATGAAGATACATTAGTTTACCATTTGTCTTTTTCCTCTCTTCATCATGTTTATTTTAAACTTGTGGAATTTATAGTCTTTTTTCTATGATTTGTATTTAATATACCCTTTTCTACCCCAAAGGCATAAAGATATTTTCATGCAGATTTATATACAGCTTTAATCTATTCATTATTGATTTCTGAATTTTGATGTGTGCACAAGGTTGTGATACTATACACAACACACACATACACACAATTGCCCCCTCAAAATTTTCTGACTAACATAGCTTTTTACCACTGGTCTGTGATGTTCATTTTATTCTGTCCTGTATATCAAGTTTCATATATAGTGGAATTTATTTTATAGAATTAGAGGTATCATATAATTTTATCTTTTTTAATGGAGGTACTGGGGATTGAACCCAGGACCTCATGCATGCTAAGCATGTGCTCTACCACTAAACTATACACCTTCCCCCCAGTTTTATCTTTTAACATGTTAATCTGGAGGTTAACTACTTTCTGCTTTTGAATTAAACTCAGATTGGTCATACCTTTATCCACTTTGTACATTATGCAGATTAATTTGGTAGTGTTTAGGAATTTTGCACCTGTGTTCATGAGTGTGATAGGCCTATAGCTTTCCTAACTTGAATTATCTTTAATTTAACTATCTAAATAGTGAAAACTTCATGAAGGGAGAATGTTTTCCTTTTTGAGTGTTGGGGAGAATGTGGAAATAGGGAAATATCTATGCTTTTATGTCAGATTTGCATGTATATACGTGTGTGTGTATGTGTGTGTTTATCAGGGGAGGGTGAGGGAGAGAATTTTAAACTATGAATTTAATATCTCTAATTTTTTTTATCGCCAGATTATTAAGGTTTTCTGCTTTTTCCTGAGTCAATATGGCAAATTTTATTTTTATAAGTATTTATCTGCTCTACGTTTTCAAGTTTATTGGAATAATTTTGTATAATATAGCTTCAGAGTATCTTTTAATTCTTAAATGTTGCATGTAAGATAATTGTACAGATCTTGTACTTCCTATCAAAGACTCTAACTCACATTTTTATTTAATAAAATTTATAATCAAAATAAATTTTTAATTAACCTAATTAAGCATATTTTAAAATAATAATTGTCCATTAATAACTGATAGATTTGTGTAAATTTAAGCCCAGTGTTGCTTTATAGTACATATCATACACTCCTAATCATAGAATATAAGAATTTCAAAACAGAACCAAAAACTTTGAGAATAATGTTGGCAGATGCGTACTGATGTCTACTAGTAGAAAAAAAGAAGAGACTTTTGCCAAATTCCAGTGGCTTTTATAGTAAATGTGTTTATTAGGCACACAAATAACGACCAAATGTGTGGAAGAAGTTGCATGTCTCTCACAGTTTTATAAAGGGCTGTTCAAATCTCTTTCTTCTCATGCTAGCCATAGGCAAATTTCTCTGAGCCTAAACTGAAACATTTACTATTCTGTTGGAGTCCCAGAAGGTATCCATTCTGAGATACAAATAAGTTTTTAGAAAATTCCTCCTGATTTATTCTTCAAATGTCAGTTACTTGTGGTAAGCCAATTTTATTTCAATTCTCAGTGGAATAGAAACAAGTAAAACACTTTACATTTAACCAAAGAAATGTTGGTATATATATTGCTAACAGCAGAGGGAATATTGAATGGAGACTGCAAATTGAGTGCCTCTGCTTTTTTCCATGCCCTTTAGTGCCAGCTGATTTATCAGTTAACAAAATATAGGACACTCAAACTAATGTTTTGAAATTATTTTTAAAAGAGAAACACTAACTTTTTTGATGCATGAGAATATAAATGCATTGTGAAAGAATTCATGTTGGTAGCTTACAGATAAACATTATTGGCTATGCATGTGTTACTTTGTCTTTCCCTCATACTTATATAAGAATAAGATGTAATAAAGTTCTAAAAAATGCTAGATACATTAGACACCATATTTCCTAGATTTCTAGAAGATGGTAAACTCAATACATAATGAGACTGATTCTTAAATTTTAAATATATTTTCAAGGAGAAAATAGTTTTAAAAATCTTAATTGGGTAAATTGCTGATTGAATTAGTCAATGCTTATGCCTAGTAAAATTATAATATCAAGGGACTGACAAAGTCTGTATTTGTACATACATGAGAGAGGTTAATCTTTCATAAGTTTCCATTAATGTGCTTTGCAATGGATATATGGCAACTGGGTCTTTTTTTTCAGTGACTTTCCCATGTTTGTTTTAAAGCTTTCATTTTGTATATTAATATTGAAAAAGTCATTTCTAGTCTCCTGATAAACCTACTGATAATGTATCAAAATTCAATTCTGTATCTATTGTTAACATTCACAATTTTTATAAGAAAATGTTATGAAGGAGTAATCAGAGCATGGGCAGTGAGAGTGTGGGAGAGGATGGAGACCATGTGTGGTGAATGAGCAGTGGAAAGCATCATGCACAGAAAGGCATCACTAATAAGATCCCGTTCATTCATTTAACTCATTTAGTGCACACCTGATAGAAGCCAGGTATTGAGCTAGGTCTTGGGTTATAGTGAGGAGCTAAAGCAAGCAAAGTCTTAGCTGCCATGTAGCTTATGGTCTAATGGAGGATCATTGTTTGAATAATCACAGAAACGCATGCAAAAGTATAGAGGTAAGAGCTGTGAAGGACAGAAGCAGGATACTATTAAAGTTATAACAAAGGGATGTGACCTAGACTGTGTGGTCAGGGAACATTTTCATGAGAACATAAACTGGAGCTAAGATATGAATGGTAAGTATGGATTCACAAGGGGAAATTTGTTGGGTGGAAGAGAGAACCTTCCAAGAAGAGAAACAAAACAAAACAAAACAGAGAGAGACCCTGTGATATGCAGGACACTTTAAGGTAGAACACGGTGGGCAACAAGGAGAGTGTCTCAGGATAAGGCTTGAGAAAGAGGCAGAAATTATACCGTACAGGGGCAATAGGCCATGTGAAGGTTTGAGCCTTTATCCTAAGACCAGTAGGAAACCAGTGAAAACTTTCACTACATTATCATGTGATAAGTTTGTGTACAGGCCATGTTGCTGTAACAACAAAACCCTAATGCAGTGGTTGAATTAAGGTTGAAGATTTTTGTTTGCTTGCTTGTTTGTTTGTTTTCTCTCATCTATCATAGTCCAAGGGAAACAGACAGCTCTTTTCCAGGGAGCCATCCATTGACCCAAGCTGGTGAGTCACTCCGCCATCCTGACATTATTGCTTCCTTGGATCCTCCAGATTTCTATTTCTAGTGAGTAGGAAGGGAGAAGAGAAAGCTAAGAATAAAGGCCTTTGTCCTTAATGAGATGCCCATACTACTTCCATCACATTATATTGGGTTGAATTAAGTCACAGGTATACAATATTAATTTTCTGTAAAGAGTGTTTCCTTTACAACTGTTTAATGGCTATTATACAAGCATTTACCTAAAGAGAGCTAAGAGTAGGGAGGATATAATAAGCATTTTAAAAATGTTCTGAAGCACAGTTTAAAAATGGGTGACATAAATGTGAGTTAATCAGAAAACATAGCAGCAGTCAGGTGTTGACAAGCTCCAATAATTTACAGTGCCTTTTCTGAAGAAAGCCTTCACTGTCAAGTGTGATTTGACTAAAGTTCAGTTACCATCTTTTGCATGCAACTTAGAAAAAGTGTGCCTCCAAGACTGACACATTGATGAAGCCTTGACATAGAGATAGTCAGCAACAAGACAGTACCAAACAGGATGTGGGGTGGGACTAGAGGAAAGAGTTCAAGTTTCTTATTAGTTTGACTGAAAAATATCTTGATTCCAGGGAAAGCAGATTTGGGAGGAAAGATAATGAGTTCCATTTGCTCACTAAGTTCAACAAACAATTCGTGTATCCCCATACTGAGTTGCTGGAAAAATAATGATGAAAAAGACGATCTCCTGAAAGATAGTTGTGTAATTAATTGTGATGGTAGGTAGTTATAATCAGCTATATTCATGATATAGTGACTGAATAAAATAAAGAATAATAAACTCTATTAAAGAGGGCAATTTATATTGCAACGAGGAGAATATGGTTAATTTGAACCATGAAATATGAATTACAGCTTGTCCAATAGACAATGAGAAAGTGTTGTATCCAGAGGGAATTAAGCATGTTAAGTTGGAAAGATTAGAATTATGAAATATCATTCATTCATTCATTTGGCAAATACTGCATATCTCCTATGGAGAACTCTTAGTTCTCTGGAGATAAGAGTTATATGGTAAAAAAATTCTCTAACTTCATGGAGTTTATTATCTGGTGGAGAAGACATGGAATAAACAAGTAAATTAAAAACATAGTGTGTCAGATGAGGAGAAGTGCTATGGAGAAAAAGAAAACATAAAAGGGATAGAGAGATTGCTGTGTGCTGCTTATATGAGAAGAAATGGTGCTATTTTTAAGTAGGGCATTTGGATGGAGTAAGTATAACTGATAAGGTGCTGTTAGAGTAGATACCTGAAGGGAGGAAGCAAGTCATACAGTTTGTGTGTGTGTGTGTGTGTGTGTGTGTACTTGTGTGTTTATGGGGGGGGTTCATAGGAAGGGAAGAGAGAGCAGTAAGTTCAAAGTCTCTGAGGCAGGAATGGTTTCTGGTAGACTTAAGGATTAACAAAAGCAGTGTCACTGAAGTAGAATGAACAAGAATGAGAATGGAAAAATTGAGTAAGGTAGGCCAGCAGGGATCATATCATGGAGGGCCTTACAGATAATTGTTCAAACTTTGCCTTTTACTTGGAGTGAAATGGGGAGCTTTTGTACCATAAGAGTGACAAGTTTAGTTTAGGATTGAAAAGGCTGCTGTGGTAAGAATATATGCAGAAAGGTAAAGATAGAAGCAAAGAATCCAGTTTGAAGACTACAAGAAAAACCAGTATGGCCTGTTTTGCTAAACTTCACACTGAGATGCATAACAAGTAGTGAGAGCTGACCTTAGAAGGGCAGGCTGAGGCCAAATAACAATGACTCTTGCATGCAAGGCAAAAAGATTTGGATCTGGTTTAGCACAATGAGAAACTATTCAGGGATTTTAAAAAAGAAAAAAATTTGATCAGCTGGCACCAGATACAAATTAATCCAAGTTCTGGACTATCATCCGTGCTCTTATCTCTGCTTCTCTTTACGTGAGCCTCTTTTTCACGTATCTGTTTTCTTTGTTCACCAAGTATCATAGCTGCCAACAGACCCTGGCCTCACATCTCACACTTTCAAAATTAGTGTAACTGACCTCCATCTCTTCCAAATTAAAAATAATTTGTTGGGTAGGAATGTGATTCATCTTACACCAAGAAGCATGATCTTCTAATGGGAAGCCTCTACTAAAAGCCCATGTTAGGAGTTCTGCTTCTTCATAGAATGTAGTAAGGGGGAAGGAGTGTCACATCTACTCTCAACAGTGAGAAAAAGCTAGCTAAACTAGAAAGTATACCTGTTTTTTTTTAACCTATTAGTGATCTGAGTGACAGGGAAACTGAATAGCCTGGAATCCAATGAGGAATATGCTCTTTTAAGAAGAGAGAGGATGCACAGAGCATCTTACTTTGCCAGAGTACTGGAAGAACCATACAAAGTGTTAAGAAGAAATCAGTTAAATTGTTAACGAATTTCTAAAGGCTGACTATGGGCTGGAGTGACAATATAGAACTCTACCCTGTGAACCCCAAGTACACGAGGATTTTGTATACACTCCCAGAATCTTTTCTCGACCTCTACTAGGTGTTCATGGAAAAGATTGGGAGCAGGACAGGAGACTAGAGAAAGTTCCCTTCAGTATGCAGCCAATGAGAAAGCATCATCTGCTGCTGCAAGAAAGGAAGAAAACCCCACTCCCCACCTAGAAAATCTGTTGAACAGAGCAGAGCAAAAGGTTTAAGACAGAGAGCAAGAAGAAGGAGAAGGGAAGAAGACAAAGATCAGAACAGAAAAAAAAATCTTTGAATAGACAGTAGCTAGGAACTTCCCCCAAGTAATGAAAGACATCATGCCACATACCCACAAAACTTGAGCACCTCTAGCAGGATAAATATGATCATGCACACATGCACAAATACATGAAGACACACACACACACACACTCACACACTCACATCTATTTAGGCACGTCATCTTCAAATGCTAAAAACAAGAGATAGAAAGGAAGTTATTAAGGCTTACAGAGTAAAAATGGCACAACATATTAAGAGAGAAGAATTATATTAGACTTCTTGTCAGAAAATGCAAACTAAAAGAACAATGGAGTGACTTTTTAAAAAAAGTACTGAAGCAATAAAAACAGGTCACCCTGGAATCCTATGCTTAGTGAAAATTTCTTTCAGAATAAAAGCTAAATAAATAATTAAATGTCAGAGACTGTCGTACTGTATTCAAAGCAAGATCCAGCTATTGACTGTCTACAAATACAGTTTCTTTTTGAACACAAATAGGTTGAAATTGAAAGTGTAGAAAAATATAGATAATGTAAACATTAATTATGAGAGTGGGAGTGACCATACTAATACTGGATAGCATAAACTTTAATACAAGTAATATTACAGAAGACAAAGATAAGTGTTTCTTAATGATAAAAGGTCAGTATATCAAAAAGGTGTAACAATCATAAGTATATTACACATTTTATAAAAGCAATAAAAAGCATAAAATAAAAATTTATGTAATTTAAGAGACAAATAAACAGTTCAACATTTATAGTTGGTGATTTAAATACTTACTTGTAATTGATAGCATGACTAAACTCAAAACTAGTAAGAATATAGAAGAATTAAGTAACACTATCAACAACTTAAGGGAATGCACCACCTCATGGTCCATAAAAGAAAAAATATATATACACTTTGGATTTCATTAAAATTTAAACCCTTGCCTTCAAAGATGGACAAAGGAACAGACAAACCACAGACTGAGAAAATATTTGCCAACCATATATCTGATAAATATTTATATCTAGAATATGTGAAGGATTTTGTGGCTTAATAAAAAGACAAACAACCCTATAAAAATTGGACAATTGATGTGACTAAATACCAGAGGTTATAAATGAATGTAGAATAAGCAAATGAAAAGATGCTCCACATTGTCACTGAATAAGGAAATGGAAATTACAGCATAAGATAACACTACATACCCATTAGAATAGCTGCCATCCAAAAGACAGACAACACTGTTGTTGAAGATACAGAGAAACTGCAATCCTCGAACATTGTTGGTGAGAAAGTGAAATGAGGCACAATTTTAAAAGACTATGATAATTTCTTACAAAGTTAAACATGCACTTATTATAGGACCTAACAGTTCTACTCCTAGGTATTTACCCAAGAGGAATAGAAACATATGCCCACACAAAGACTTGTATTTGTATGTTCATAGCAGCTTTATTCTTATTAGGCACAAACTGGAAACAATATAAATGAACATCAACTGGTGAACAGCTAAACAAATGATAATCTAACCATAGAATGACATACTACTCAGCAATAAGAAGGAACCACCTACTGATAGAAGGATCCTCAGTAATATTATGCAAAATGAGAAAAGCCAGAATTAAATGAGAGCATATTTATATGATTATATTTACATAAAATTTCTTTAAAAAGGTGAAGTTACAGTGCAGAATGCCGATTAGTGGCTTACTGGGAATGGGGTGGAGTGGGGGATTGACTTCAACTGGTCATATGTGAGGGGATGTTTTGGACGATGAAAGTGTTCTAAAGCTAAATTATGGTTATGGTTGATGATCGTATAAAGTTAGTAACATTTATTGAATTGTACACTTAAAATGAACTTTTAGAGTACATTAATTATACCCAAAGAAAGCTATTAAGGAAAAAAAATAAAACCTCCTGGTGAGCAGATATCTGATTCTACCAACATCATTTTCTTGTCTTCTCTCTGATTGGATGAAGTATTCTCTTAGATGCATTTCTCTATTGCAGAGAGACAGGGTCAACCATCTCTCTCCCTCTACGTCTTCCCTTTTTTAATCAAAAGGGGAATCACAATAAAATAAGTCCAGTAAAATAAGCTAAAGATAAGGACTGAGCCAATTATTAAATTTAGAAGGTATAGATTTGGGTCAGTATGTATTCAGCCACCTTCCTATAGCCTCTGTACCTGTCTTTCTTAATACTGAGCAAATAATGATGGCCTTGAGAAGTGAACTATTGTCAGCCATCAATGAGAGTCATAAGAAATTTAATAGGTGTTCTTAACCAAAATAAGGAAACACAGGTTTTCTAGAAATACATGCTTATTAGTGCCTATAACATGGGTAGAAACCAAATAAGTTTATGAGTTAAGCCACAATTAGTGACAAATTAATTATGATAGTTCTTGTCTCTATCTGTTCAGTATTTGAGATTTAACAGTGTGCATATTCAGAATGAGTCCAAGAGGCTAAAAGTCCATCATGTAAAAAACAGTTTCTATCCTGTGATTAACAGTTACCTCTATACAAGTCAAAGGGCACCCAGTGTGAAAACATGAGATGAAATCGATAATCAAAAGATGATCCAATTAGGATAGAGAAGAGGTTATATTGGGGAATAAAAGAAGAGTAGGCTATAATAATTTTGGAGACAGGTAATAGAAAGTTTTAAGTTTTAGGATTTTATTTATGAGCTGTAGTCTGTTTCTAATATTTTTAATAGGGAAGTAATAAAATAAAAGCTGTATTTTATGATAAAAAGCATTGTATAGGAGAACTGAAGTGATCGGAAAATGGAAGAATGAAGCATTAGGATATTATTTTTAATATACTAAACCAAGCATGGTGTAGTAACTGGGAAAGTGACACTGATGATGAGAAGAGCATTAAACACAGTTACCAGTTGTTGAAAATTTCCTATGTACCAAGTGCTATGTTAAAGTTTTACATTATTTTATCTTCTCATAAATCCCATTTGGACAATAGTAAGTCCAGGACATTTAGTCTATTGATTTGGAATCTGTGGCTTAAACAAGTGAAGAATTTTCTCCATTTTCCTTAGTTGGAAAATGGTAGAATAAAGGTACAAACTAAAGGCTTTCTTCCTAACCATATAACAAGAGCAAGGATTATTTAATAATGTATGTTGGACTGAGGAAATGCAGTTTAGAAATTCAATTAAGGATTATTTGTTGGCTCTAGAATTTAGGTTGCTAATTAGGGAATCAGAAGAAACCATATTACAGCAGCAGACCCAGGTAGTACGTTATGAATTCTGAGTTGCTGTTTAACTACATCAAAGTACTGACACCAGGATTTGGGAGAAGTAGAGTATGTTCAGTGTGACTGAGAAATGCATCCCATATTACTTATGTTTTTCCATTTATTTTTTTGTATACAATGTGCAAAATTATACAAAAATGAATCGAATGCCTAGAAGTGATTTTCTAACATGGAGATATGGATCAAGTTTTAGTTTCTATCACATTAATAATAAAGGCTTTAATTACTGAGGATATTATGTTGAGATGAACCTCATAAACAGGACTGAGATCCCAAGGCACCGAGCCATTCAGTTTCCTTTAAACTAAATTAGAATATTGAATTGCCATCAGATAAGCCTTAAACCTTGATATTTAAAATTTTGTCATAGCTTTAGTTGAAACAAAGGAAACCAATCATAATTCATCAGGAATTCTCTCAAATATCAAATATTAAAATATTCTTTTATAATTAAATGAATGGGAAGGTCTATGTGATAAAAGAATACTTTACATCTAAATTAAAATTATACACATGTATTTTACTTCTTTAAAGCGATTATTCTATCAATAATAAGTCTGTGGTCTTTAAGGCACTACTGATTAATTCTCAGTGTAGTGGATTTAGAGGCGTGCAGAAAATGTACATCCCAAGAACTCATCAGTCAGCTTAGTCACATGATTAGGAGACTCATTTAATTAATAATACCACTTCATATTCATATAGCATTTTACAAATCTGACATCTTTAAGTTTGGCAGACATGCTTTATCTGCAACAAAGAAAACAATTGGAATTGAGAATAAGATGTAATGTGTAATGCTTTAATATATGACATCAAAGACAGCCATCACTTTTTTTCAGAGAAAGGGAAATCTGATTACCCAGCTTAAGTATGCTGTATATTAAATGAAATTCTGATCATAAAGAAAGGTGCTATCTACTCAAAAGTATAATTTCTGTACTCTGAAAATCATCTCAGCAAGAACTATCTTCCTCTATCAAATTGTAGCACTTGTCAAAATCAACTGTAAAGCATCTCAAGTGCTCTTCTGAATCAACAAAACAGATGTATAGTGATGCGAGGTTGCAAGGAGAAGGAAATAACAGTGAACCAGATGCCCATCAGTGCCCTTCATCTCTTGAACCCACACTTAACATGGTAGACACGGTAGGTCTTTAGGACACTACTCACACGAGGGAAATACAAGACTGATTCTTAATAATATGTAAAAATATGTAAAACTAGTTTCCTTTCTCCTTTGCTGCTAGACTTTTATTCTTTCTTTATATTCCTAAATAGACCACAGACATGTAGCATGGCATTTTTTTCTTCTTTTGGTCTACTAGGAATTGTAAGAAATTTTCTTATGATGTGCTTTGAGAAATTAGAAGAGGAAGCTGTAGAAGTCAAAGAAGTAATTATTTGATCACAGGTAAAATTTTGCTTTAATCAAATTCTTTCTCTGTCTTACTGATAATAAGCTGCTCTTTGTAGTGTATAAGGACTGGAAGCTCTGGAGTCAGACTGTGAGGCCAGCCCTACATTCCTTTGTGTGAACTTGTGCAAGTTAGTTAACCTCTCTTTGCCTTGTATGTAAAATGGATATAATAACGTACCTACCTCATGAGGTAGTTTTGAGGATTCCATGAGATGCTTCCTGGTAAGAGATTGAAAATGCTGCCTGGTACTTAGCACTGAAATGCGATTCTTAGATTTTTATCTCTTGTTCATTTCATTAATATTCAGATGCTGTGGTTCTCTCTTTGTCAAATAATGGTAACCAAATAATACTTAATAATGTGCCTGAGTATATTGTAAGAAACTACTACAAACCTGAGTCTTAGAAGTTATGTTTATAATTTATATGCATATTTTAATAGCTAACAATGGAAATGATCTTATAAGCTAGCTAAATATAGACATTCATTTTTTGTCATCCATGTACAGGACAATGTTGGTTGATAGAGACATAAGTCATATGACTGATGCTATGATTTTTGTGGTTCCCATCATATGCACTCTTTACATGTTGACTTTAGAACCTAACCACTGTATAAGATCCATTATCATGAGACCAATGTCTAGTGGAATGAGAGTGGAAGGGTTTTCTTGAGGCCAACACAGATAACACCAACTTTGAAACCAAGAACAGTAGCTGGCATCCCCTTACCTTCCACTCCTCTGAGGACTTTAGTGAGGAGGCAATGAGGACAGAGTGGGACATACATCCATAGCTCCAGTCTGTGAAGGCACCACTTAGAAAGGAGGCTTTGAAAAATCTGTCACTGAGAAATGAGGAATCAAAAACTAGACTTTACCTGAGGAACCATATCCTATTGCTGCTAGATATGACTTCTTTCTGCATTACACAATCCTACTCAACATTTAAGACTCAATAAATGTTTGAATAAATGAGCATGTTTCCTGATTTTCTTATCATCCCTAATATCTCTAATAAACTATGTATGGGCTGAATGTTTGTGTCCCCTTAAAATTCATATGGTGAAATCTTAACTCCCCACCCCAAGGAGTAGTGGCTATATTTGGAGTAAGGCAGTAATCAAGGTTAAATGAGGGTCATCAAGGTGGGGTCCTGATCTAACAGGATTAGTGTTCTTATAAGAAGAGACACCAGAGTGCTCTCTCTCTGCCTCTTTCTGAGAAGGCACATGTGAAAGGCCACTGAGCATATAGTGAGAAGGTGGCCATCTGCAACCCAAGAGAAGTGGCCACACCAGACACCAACCCTGCTGACACCTCGATCTTGGACTTCTAGTCTCCAGAACTACGAGAAATAAATTTCTGTTAAGACACCTATTGCATGGTATTTTGTTATGGCAGCCCAAGCAGATTAATGCAAACTATTACATATAACCTTGGTTGCTTTTATGGTAATTGCCGAAGTATTCTCTCTGATAAGCATCTTGAGACCGGTTCCTTGTTTGTTTCAGCATTAAGGTTGGCCAATGAATTTCTGAGCAGAATAGCTCAATGGATAAAACTTCCTTATTAATTGAACTCATGTGACTCCTGCTAAAAACACTCAGTGAAATATCTTTTGATAAAACTGAATTAACCACATTTAACAGTCTAGGATACCATTACATTTAGCAGAAACAAGTAAAAAGTAACACTAAAATCTGACAACAAATGATGTAAACAGACATCACAGAAATGTAAATACAAATGGATAGTGAGAAAAATAAACTGTTTGATATTAGTAAAGCAAATAAATGCAAATTGTAATAAGATTCCCCTTTTTAAAATGTTAACAATTTCAAAAAGACTATTAATATTCAATATTTAGAGAGAAATTAATTTCCTACAAGCTTTAGCTAATAACCTAGCAATATACATTTAGATGCTTAGTTATTTATACATATTTGCTTATTATTTCCAATTCTAGATTCCACCCTAAGAAAATATTCTTCAAAGCATAGAATATTTATTTCCTTTCTGTTAAATTTTTGTAACTTTAGAAAAGAGCATCGCAAAACCTTGTGCTTAAAGTGTGTATAACTGTCACTCATTTTAATTACAAGAATCAAACAGTTTATCCTGAAAACCTATCCTCTTAACTGTACTCTTTGAAGTACTCTTTGCTCTCTCTCTCTCTCTCAGGTCATACATATTCTTGGGGGTCTAATGCCTAGAAAACTTGAGAAAGACCCCCTAGTCTTAATTCGCTATGGTCACTGCTCAGGTGCCCATTGACCTATCCATATGTCTATTCCAAATATCAGTCTGGGTCTTCACACTCTGGAGGAAAATAATTTATCTGTCTATCTATCTGTCTAACCATCCATCCATCCATCCATCCATCTTCCCTATGCTTTCATGATAGCCTTATAGGAAAATAAGACACGTATTCAATAATGAGAGGTGAAAAGTGAGCAAGTGGAAACTGGTTAACAATGTTGACTCCAGAATTTCACTATGAGTGTGGCTTACAAGTAGTTTCGTTCTTACTGTGTTTGGTAACAAGCATACCTTTTACTTAGACTGCATATTTATTTCACTTAGATTGTATTTTTGGGGAGAAGCTTTTGTGGGATTTAGAATTGATGAATAGGAGAGTCCCTTTCTCAGTTAGCTCAATCCATTCTTTAGCTCCTCCCTAGCAGGTACAGTTACAGAATTTAAGAAATATGGTTGGACAGGATATCCCGAGGCATTATGCTGAAAGGGAGTAGGGCTTTAAGAACCTGGCAGTTGTGCAGAGAGAGGAAAATTAATCATATCTCCATCTCCCACTACTGTGGCCGTATAAGTCAACAGATTTTAAAATTTATTTTGCATCCAGTATGTTGCATTTCCAAATTAAGCAAATGTATCTACATTCAATTATCTTTAGAGGAAATGACTTACAGATACGTGAAATATTTCAGTCTTACCTACCTGGAATATCAAGAATTAAGCCAATAATATATTCTCTTGGACTGGTAGTTTGTAAGTCTACTTGCCTCTGTTTGAATATTTAATAAACACCTGTTCTGTATAAAATATAATCATTGAAGTGTAAGATAAACGCTTCATCACTAATATATCCATAAGAATCTAAAGAATCACTAGTGGAAATAGAAAGGGATTATTTATGAATTACGTAGTTTTTAGAGTAGGTAGTTTTCTTTGTGACTGTTGAACTCTATGATAAATTCCTTTATGAATATGAGTGTGTATATAATACATGCTAAGATATAGCTCTCTATAACTTATAACTTCTATATATCAGAGTAGATCCACCAAAAGAAGTTTGGAAAATAATATTGAATGGTCAGTATATCTTAGTAAGAGTTACTGTGCACACTTCAGAATAAAAAGATGAGTTAGAGCTATTTTATTGTCTATAATAATTTATGAATTAATAATAGAGTTTGAAAGTCATAAAACTTGTTGCAAGAACTAAGTAAGGGCAGTGAACCACATCTGGGAGGAGAAGGTAACTAGTATCAATGTCCTTTTTAAGTATATTGATATAACACTTTTATCTGTGTTATAATCCTATGTCATTATCCCTAGAAGTGCTTTTAGTGAGGCTTCTGAGAATTTGTGCTTATTTTTCAAACGATTAAAAATAACACAGGTATAACTGGATAACAGAATGGGCTGATCTCAGTGGAAATATAAACAAGAAATCAATTTAATGTTCTCCAGTTAGTCCCTTTGACCATGCTATTAAATTCCCTGTCTGCATTGAGTCCACCTTGAACAGACATCATGGATTTCTCTTAACTATAAGAACAATCTTAGCTTGGAAGTTAAACCTCAGTGTCACCTCTAAATATGTTCAGTTCAATCAAACGTAAAAAATTCAATTTCACACCCAGCTCAAGTTTTCTCCCATTCTCAGCACTCAAGTCTGACTCATTAGCCTGGACACGAAGAAGGGAAGTGTGATCTATTACTTTATTCAGTTTCCTATGTCCATCCACTCATCCCAGTCCATTTCTTCTGAGTCTTCCAGAGCTAAGGTAGGAGGAAGGATCATGTAAAGAGTGGTGTTAAAAGAAAAAAGAAGCTTGGCTGTTGTTTCTTTCTTTTTGTTTTAGCCTCCATGTCCTCTGAGTGTGTCTCAAGCTCAAATTCTGTTCTTTCCATGGAACTCAGATGGGTTCTCTGTTTCTATGGCACTTCTATACTGCATAGTTCTCTAGGTGACATCTCAGCTCCTGCCCACATAGGTTCATCTCACTGCTTCTTACTGTTGGTGTCCCCTTCCCATGACAGGGAACCCTCTTACTCAGGGACCCATCAGGGTGGCTTGAGTTGGTTACTTTCTGCAGTATAGACTCACCATGTAGGAAGCTAGTACGTCTTTTCTGGATTACACCCAGAGAGGGTGGGCTGACTCTTGCTGCCTTCTCTGTAGTCAAACTCCTGCCTTGAAAAGACTCTGGGACAGAAGCTCCCACATTTCAGAGGATACCAGTTGAAGCTCTTAAGACCTTTCTTACCATACTCCACTCAGCTGGCAGCCTGGGTAGGCCAGTAAACAAATGCAGCTCAGCAAACATCCAGCCAGGGCTAGTAATGCCAGTTTCCCCTTCTTGTTGTCATCCTTAATTTCTAAGAATGTTTTTTTTTTAGAGCAGAAAAATCACTTAAAGCAATGCCATCTCTTGCATTTCCACTAGATAGAGGATGGGGTGGAAAATATCTTAGAATACCACATTTTCTTCAGCAAAATGACTTCTCTTTTATAGACTGGATAGAATGGTGGGGATGACAGCAAAAGACCAACTTGACTACGTCTTAGGAAACTCAAGAGTAGGGTGTCTGACATCATTTTGGCTGTGTTTGGAATATAGAAATACTACTCGTTGTCCTAAGTATGGGGCTTTAGCCAAAATTCCAAGACCCAGGGACCATTCAATGTATTATGACACATGGTCTTTGAAAGTTTCAGAGAAGCATAAAGAAGAAAATTAAAATCACCAGTCACTTCCACTGCTAAAATTTCTATATCACTGCCTATTATCCTTCTTAGCTATGCATAAAATACTTGCATATATATATGGTCAGAATAATATTTTATAGATCCCTTAAATTCTTGCCTTTCTACTTAAATATATTGAAATATAATTCATTGTTGTCATAAAGCATAATTTTCATTGGTGCATAGTTTTGCATTATTTTATAAAATTTGCAATTATAAGAACACTTAAATTGTTTCCAGTGTTTCCTTCTGTACATAATGCTTTTATGAACATCTTTGCTCATTAATTCATCAAATATATTTTGAGTACCACTATGTGCCTCTCTCTGGGATATATGCCTGGAATACATCAGAGAGCAAGACAAATGCAGCATAAATCTGTGAGAACAAAGGGGTAAGAGGAAACTTTGGGGGTATGTACATGTTTACTGTCTTGATTGTGGTGATGGTTTCATGGGTGTGTATGCTTGTCAAAACAAATTTTACAGTTTTAATATATACACTTTATTGTATTTTATTTATACCTTTATAAAGCTGTTAAATCACAAAAAAATCTAATAGGAGAAGACAATTTTCCTAAGTTTATTTAAACATTATGATCACTTAGAAGTCAAAGTGCAGGGTAATAGCTGAGAAGACTGGACCAAAGAGCTACAAAGAAACCAGTGGTATCTGAGGAGCTGAGAGGTTGCTACTGACAAGTCAAATGGGAGGAAGACTGAAAACTGTCCAGTATATGACTTAGTGCATGGGGCTGTATTTTCTTATTATTGCTGTCACAAAATTACCAAACTTGGTGGCTTAAAACAACACAAATTTATTCTTTTTCAGTTCTGGAGACCAGAAGTTTGAATTAAACGTCATTGGGTAAAAATGAAGGTGTCAGTGGGCCTGATTGTTTCTGAAAGTTTTAGTGGGGAATATGTTTCCTTGCCTTTTCTAGCATCTAGAGACTGGCTCCATTTCTTGGCTCATGAAAATTCCTCAAATCACTTCAACCTCTAGTTTACATCACCCTCTCTCCTGTTATTCTCCTGTAGTAGTTCCTCCCTCTGCCTTCTTCTTGTGATGACGTTTGTGATAGATCATTCGGCCCACCTGGATAATCCAGGTTACTCTCCTAGTCTTAAAATAGTCTATTTAATCACACTGGCAAAGTCCCTCTTGCCATCTCAGGTAACATATTCACAGAATCCCTGGATGAGGACGTGAACATCCCGGGGCGGGGATAGCATTTAGCCTACCACAGACGTTATTGTAGAACTACTAAATAATGCATTTCAAGTTAAAGAAAGTTGGGAAGTGAGTGAGAGGTGAGAACAATGGAGGAAGCAGGGGTAAATGATTTTGTAAGGATTTGGTGATAAGTGGGGAAGAGGAAGAAATCGGAAGTCAAAAGATGAACAGGTCAGAAGCCATTTGATGATAATGGGAAATACTGAACGTGTTTAAATGCTGATGGGAAAAGCCTGAAGGGCAGTAGAGGGTGAAGATGGAGGAAAGAGAAGGGATACCAGGTGTTCATGTTTTCTGAGACATGCCAAGGGGCTGTGGTGAGGACCCAGGAAGGATTGAGCATCTCATTTCCTCAGAAGCATTTTTGAAAAGATTTGAGCATAGAATACTGTGGAAGACAATTGATTTTTTTACCAATTTATTCTTGATTAATTTAAAGGCATTACATAACTATTTCTTTACTTTATGGTTAGTTGTAAAAGTAAAGTTATTACACTATTTTCTTTTTCTTTCTCTGTGAAGAAAATATGAAAAATCACAAACTTTGTTTCCTAGAAATCTAAAATGAACAACAACAAAATCGCTGCTGAAGAAAGGTGTAGTTTTATAGATCTCCATGATTGCTTTCCTTCATATTTTGAATTTGTTTTTTTCTAACTTTGCACTGGTTTGAATTTTTGACCAGACTTGACTAAACTGTACTATCAGGTGAACTGCATTGGATGCATTATTGTTCCCAAAGATTTACCCTTAACTTTTCCATCACTATTTTTTCTCCCTTTCTTCCCATTGTCATTTTTGTACATCCCAAATACAACAGATCATAGTTTCCACTGGGATCTCCAGGTAGAGTATTTCCAAGGTTTCCTGTAATTGGTGTCTGCAATGCCTGCTCACTGAACATTTGTAAATTATGGCAGGGACCAAGAACCCAGAGGTGTGTGTGTGTGTGTGTGTGTGTGCGCGCGCGCACGCGTGTATGAATGAATGGTTTTGTGTGAGTGACATGTGTTTTCGAATGATCCCTGTGTGCGTGTTGATGTGGAGGTGATAACTGAAAGATTTTAGTAATAATTTTCAAATCAGGATCATCCTTACCAGATCTAGTGTAATGATAAATTTTTCAGTTTGTAGTATAATTTTATACATTTTATTGGGCATTTATTGTTTAAAAGACACAGTACTGGCCACTATTAAGGAAAACAGTTCTGTTCTTGAAAAGTAAAAACTCTACTGGGAGAGCGGTTGAAAAAAGAAGGGGGAAGAGCTAAGTAATTAGAAATATAAGGGAATGTGATCAACTTGTTGTTTATCTACTTTATATATATTAGTATCTGCAAATCTCGAACGCCCAATTTATCCCTTCCCACCCTCTCCCTGCCCTGGTAACTGTAAGTTTGTTTTCTATGTCTATGAGTCTGTTTCTGTTTTATAAATAAATTCATTTGTCTTTTTTTTTTTTAAGATTCTACATATAAGTGATATCATATTATATTTTTCTTTCTCTTTCTGGCTTACTTCACTTAGAATGACAATCTCTAGGTCCATCCATGTTGCTGCAAATGGCATTATTTTATTATTTTTTATGACTGAGTAGTATTCCATTGTATAAATATACCACAGCTTCTTTATCCAGTCATCTGTTGATGGACATTTAGGTTGTTTCCATGTCTTGGCTGTTGTAAATAGTGCTGCTATGAACATTGGGGTGCAAGTATCTTTTTGAATTAAGATTCCCTCTGGATATATGCCTAGGAGTGGGATTTCTGCATCATATGGTAAGTCTATTCTTTAGTCTTTTGAGGAATGTCCACACTGTTTTCCATAATGGCTGCATCAAACTACATTCCCACCAACAATGAAGGAGGGTTCCCTTTTCTCTACAGCCTCTCCAGCATTTATCATTTGTGGGCTTTTGAATGATGGCCATTCTGACTGGTGTGGGATGATACCTCATTGTAGTTTTGATTTGCATTTCTCTGATAATTAGCGATATTGAGCATTTTTTCATGTGCCTATTGGCTATTTGTATGTCTTCACTGGAGAATTGCTTGCTTAGGTCTTCTGCCCATTTTTGGATTGGATTGTTTGGTTTTTTGTTATTAAGTTGTATAAGCTGTTTATATTTTCTGGAAATTGAGCCCTTGTCATTCTCATCTTTTTCAAACATTTCTCCCATTCTGTAGGTTGTCTTTTTGTTTTGCTTATGGTTTCCTTTGCTCTGCAAAAGATTGTAAGTTTAGATCCCATTTGTTTATTTTGGCTTTTATTTCTATTGCCTGGGTGGACTGCCCTAGGAGAGCATTGCTGAGATTTATGTCACAATGTTTTGTCTATGTTTTCTTCTAAGAGGTTTATAGTGTCGTGTCTTATGTTTAAGTCTTTAAGCCATTTTGAGTTTATTTTTGTGTATAATGTGAGGGAGTGTTCTAACTTCATTGATTTGCATGCAGCTGTCTAGTTTTCCTAACACCATTTGCTGAAGGGATTGTAAGTTTCTACTGTAGAGCCCAGGGAACTATATTCAATATCATGTAGTAACTTATGGTGAAAAATAATATGAAAATGCATATATTTATTTTCATGTATGACTGAAGCATTATGCTGTACACTAGAAACAGACAACGTTGTAAGGTGACTACACTTTAATTAATATACATATGTATATATATGTATAAGGGAATGTGACAGTGGCCTAGGCTCTTCTGTAGATTGGGTAGTCAGACACAGCCTCCCTGGGGAGGTTACTTTTTAAGCTGAGTGCTAAGTGTCAGGATTTTCCAACCAGGATGCTGAACTAAAGTGTATGTCATTAAGGACATTAAACAGTGTCATGGAATTTCAGAGAAGATAGCAATCTAATTTGGTTGTGGGGTCCAGAAAGTTTTTGGTTAAGACAAGGCATTCTAGAAAGATGGGACACAGACAGGAAGGAACAGAGAGTGAAGGAATAAATGGAGCTGTGGGAATAAGCTAAGGGATGGCGCCCACGGAGAGGAACAAGGGGCGAGTCCAGGAGACAGACGCAGCTTCACCTTGTGTGAAGCTGAGGGTAGGAATTTTTGAAATAAACTGAAAAGGATGTTTGAGATCAGATTGTGGAGGCTCTTAAATGGTGGTGTGGAGAATCTATATTTAAAAGTTCATAATGTAGCAGCATCAAATTTACAAAAGAAGGACACAATTTAAATTATACTGAGAGCTGCTGGTTGGTTGAAAAGTTACTGTGTACCAAGTACTTCATAAGTACTTCATATGTATTATCCCTTTTTATATAGTCCTCAGAAAATTGTAGAAGTTTATTATAGACGAGTTAATCTGTTGCTCAGATATGGGGAGAAATGTGCCTGTCAGTCACAATCCAAGAAAAGATTTAAACTGATGTCAGAGAAACCCCTCAAATCAGGGAGGCCAATTTAGAATCTGGTACAATGGTCAAGGTGTAAGGTGTAAGTTGTAAGGGAACATGAATTAGGCCAAGAAAAGAGAAGGCCCAGAAAAGAGAAGATATCTTGGGCTAGAAACCTTTGGATGCAAAGGCTACAAAATTTAGACTTCACATTTGGTGTAAAAATTATGTAAAAAAGAAAAAGGAATAAATATTTTATATTCTATATTCCAAGGATGAAATGCACCATGGTTATTGTTTTCAATTTTAATGCTTTTCATATTTTTCTAACTATGTTCTTTTAGCATTTTAAAAGAAATATATGCACAGTATATGAAATTTTAAAAATATGTAATAGGAAGAAAGGGATAAAATTTCCAAATCTCCTAACACCTATTGATAGTCACTGTTAATGTTTTAGTACCCTTCTCAACTTTCAAAAATATATGTATAAATATCTAAAAGATCCTTTTAAAAACATTTTAGCATGTTATTGTTACACTATAGATGGGATTTTATAGCCTAACTTCAATATTTTCCATTGAATTATCATTGCTCTTTCATATATTGTATAAACTTCAAAAACATTTTATTACCTGTATAATATTTCATTACCTGGGTTTCCCTTACCTTATTTAATCACCTACTTAACTGTTTCCATTTAGGTCATTTTTGATATATTATTAAAAGATAACTTTTATGTGCCTTTTTTTTGCATTCAAGATTATATACTTAGAATAGATTCTCAGAAATGGAATTATGAAATCAAAAAATATGGTCATTAGAAATTGCATGAAACATACTGCCAAAATGTTTTTCAAAGAGTTTTCCCAACTTAAATTCATGTCAGTAATTTTTGAGGAGCACATGTCACTGCACTCTGAAAAGCAGGGAATGTTATATTTATAACATGATATTAAGTGGGAAATTTAGGTCAATGCTTTAAAATAATAAATGCCAGTGAGACATAAGTCAGATCACTCTGCAGGAGTTGCAGAAAGTTGGTTGCCAAGAAACAGTTGACTCCTAAATCTCTTACCACAAAGAAAACAAACAGTGAAGAGGGTAGATGGAGAGAAGGTTGTTAAAAGGATTTTGATTTGGGGAGGAATCTGCTAGTCTGCTGTGTATTGGACGCATTTTCCAAGTGAGGTGGGGCTCGGGTGCTGGCTCCTCATTTTAAATCTTGCAGAATAAGTTTGTACGGTATAAATGAGAAACCTGGAATTGTGTCCTGTTCTGTGGGAGGGTTAAATGGACTAGATTCTGATTCCTTCCCAAGAAATCTCAAGTTTGAGAAGATAGCTGGGTGTTGAAGAAGGGGTGGCCCCGCTCTCTGAGTTTGTTGTGGGAACCAGGCAGGAGTCACGTGAGAGAGAGTGAGACAAGGCGGGTTGAGGCCAGAGCCGCTGGGCAGGTATACGCACTTCATCAGAGACAACCAGGAGGCAAGGCTGTATTCTTGGGCTAGTGAGATGCAGAGAGGTGTATTCCTATAGGCCGTGGTTTTGCAGGAGAGAGACGCCCAGCCTGGGCACAGATCTTTAAGGCATCGGAAGGGCTGTCACAAGAAAAGTCAAGCTTTAGGGAAGCTTTAATCATTTGCCAACACCAGAGAGCCAGCCAAGTAAAGGGAGTTTATGTGGTAACTTGTCTTTTTTCCCTCCAACCGGTAGTTTGGGGTCTTCCCTTGTCATCCATGGGTGGAACAGGAGCTCACGCCACTGAACAAGTTTACAGGGACAGTGAGAGAGAAAATAAAGAGAAAGAGGAGTCCTGCAACTTTGTTTTCATTTGCATTTATTTGGTATAATTTATGAAGTTTAAGATTTTTGACAGCTTGATTAACCAGCCTTAGTTGTCTTTTAAAGAATCAATAAGCATCATAATTTTTTTCAGTAGTAGTCTATTTAATTTTTTAAAGGAAAAAAGAAAAAAAATGACCATGGTTTCTGTGACCTAAGTCGGATCATGTAAGTATCACGACCGCCTATTCTGGGCCATCCCTCCTACCATAATCAAAGCTTCCAATAAACATAATTATTAATGTGAATGGTAAATCTTTGTATTTTTATCTAAAATATCTAAAAATATGCTTCCTGTTTGCACTTTCTGTTTGATTACTGTGGAATTTCTGTATGTCTATTAAAGTTACATTTCACTCTAGTTGTAGCCAAAATAATAAATTCCTGTTCAGGAGAGGGAGTGGCAGTCAGGAGTCAGGCGGTGTAGTATGATTGGACAATGCACCAAAATTTAACAGTAGAAGAGTGATACTCGGTTCAGCCCTAACTTTGTCTATTACTAATTATGTGACATTAGAAGACTAATTTAACCTCAGAATCTCAGGTTTCAAATATATGAAAACAGAGACAGCTGCTGTGTGGGATAAAACGAGACACTGTATTTGAGGCAAAATGGGGTACTTTGTCCCTTGACCTCCTGTTCTCTCTTCTCACCACCTCCCACCTCACACTTACTTCCTTTTGTAGGGAGGGTTCTTTGGTAAGTTACAGACAGATAATTTGTCAGCATAATAACATTAAAGCTTTTCTAAAATCAGCAGTCAGCGTGAGCAAGAGAAAAATCTGTTGATATTTCTTTCTGAAGCCCCTTAATAGGATCAGCTGGGAAAATCTTTCAAATTCTCAAAAGGTCCCGCAAACTTAATACATTAACAGTAGGAAAAGTAAACAATGATTTCCTAAACTCGAACCCTCTCTTTCTGCTCTCCTCCACTTACCATATGGAAAGCAATGTGGAACTAATAATTATTTCTTCAGCAGTGCAAATTACCTCTGCCTTTTATTCCTGTCCTATCTCAAACACAGGGCTCCCTTTCATGTTATAGCCAGAAGGGTTAGCTTGTTAAAAACTTGTCCCACCATTCTCCGAAGTGCCATTCAGGGAGCCACTCATGTGCCTCTCATTAATGACAAAGACCTGTGTCTAAAGGAGTGTGCAAAACCCCAGAGAATCTAAAGATTCAAAGTGTTATTGAGGCCAAACCATCTTATCTATAGGTGAGCCTTCTGGGTCATGGTAGATTCACCTCGATGAAAAAAAGTGTAGAATTTTCCATATGCCTGGGCCTCCTGTGCAGTCACTAAATGCAAAGCTTTAGATCACCTCCTTCATACTGAATACAAATTACCCAATAAAACAAATACAAGCTCTCCAAGGCTGTATCATACATCATATAAATTGTTTAGCTCCATTCAAAAAACAAGTATTATGCCCAGTGCAGTAGCAAAGTTAAGTATCTCCACTGACAAAATGTAGAAGTAATTGCTTAAAATCAAATTGCATATTAATTCCTTTCCATATTTCAAAAGCTATTTCATAAAATTAAAGGTACACTTCCAAAAGTCAAATATATGCCCATTTTCTTTATATAACTCTCATATGGATATAGCTTTTATTCATGTAGTTTTTATAAAGCTGAGGATTCTAAAGAAAACATTTCTATTAATGTAGATATTACAGGACTGCAAGGAGCTGCATATTCAGACCTCTGATTAAAACAATACTTCCAGGTTTGAAGATTTTTATATTTTACTGGAGAACTGAACAAAACCCCTGTAATTTAGTTATGCAACATTACTCAGTTTAACTGGCACTTTATATTCTCCCATGTTCAAACACGAATGGGGAAGGAACATTCCTCATCCATCCGAGGACACGGACTGTATTTTGTTAGGATCATCATCTTGTTCTGTCCCATTCAGCTCAGCCCCATTAAGCTTTTGGGCCTAGAATTGCTGCCTGCTGCCAGCGTTAATATCTCAGCATTTTCCCCCTTTAGTTTATGGTTACTTTTCAAGAATTAAATGATCATTCAGAAAGTTGGCTTCAGTTTATGAGCTGTTAAACCTATGTTAGATGTGAAACAGCAAAAGGGAAAACATAAAAGTTATTAGTAGCAACTTGCCTTTGCAGACATTTTCTGGTCCCACTTTTTTTTTTTTCCCATTAAGCCTGAAGATCCACATTGCTCCCTAAGCCTTCCTCCTATGTGATTCCAGATTTTATATCAATATGGATCAGGCACCCCCAGGTAGTAAAGGGACGCTTATCCAATAACCATCAATATTTCCTCCTTTAAGGTGGTGGGCCTCCACATATGTTAATTTTCTCTTTCTCCCACCATCATATTTATTCTACAAGTGAGATAAAACACCACATGCCATGGTATAAATTCTAGATAAATGAACAAATGTAATGGAATAAAAAAGATTTTTGTGTGTGTGGTTAAGAGTCTCTATATGAATGTTGGTATAATGTGTCAGATTGACAGCTCTGGAAATTAAAATCTGTAAGTCTGCGGATGGATCAGCAATTGGTGGAAGTAGGAATCATCCGCAACCAGTATTTGTTGAACTACGTTTGAAGTACATTGGCTACTTATAGACATAAACCTCTTTCTTGAGTTAACTCTTTACAATCAAACTGTTGTATTAAATGGAAATTTATGAATGAATATTTGAATTACCATTAATGCCCAAAGTTTTTAATTTGTTTGCATTACCACTGGTCACATGCTTTGCCAGTTTCTTTTATCGGACTTAGGAAACTCTCTATAGGTTATTTTATCAGGGAACTACGTTGGCAATACTTCGCTGCTGTGTCATTCACGAATATAAGTAGATGCTTTAAAAAGACTCTTCTCTTGTTATACTTGCATCCTGAAACAAAGAGAACAGGAACAAAGCATATGGCACTTTTCAATGAATACATTCGCCATGTTTATTATGTGTAAATAAGTTATATAATTGAAGAGGGTTTTTTTTTTTCCGTTCTACACATGGTTTACACTTGGTTTCCTTAAGGACTGTCTCTCGTTCTCTCTTTTTTTAAATTCAAATTGAGTTAGGCCGTGCAAATTGGAGAAGAGTTTTAGAATAAAATGGTAAAAAAAGTCACCATATAATTACAAATTCTGTTGAAATTTCAGGGCCTCATTGCATTTCTAGAACTTACCCCTAGTTTCCAGCTCACTGTTACAAACCCTCTGTAACACACTGTCCCACAGCCCTCCCATCTCAGCATATCTGTTCCTGGGCCAGTTGACTTTCCTCCTTTTTTGCTACCACTCTAACTTATTTATCCACTCCACCATAGGCAAAGCGATTGTTTGCATATGTTTCTCCCATTAGACTGAGAGTTTATTGAAGGAAGGGTCTCAGTTGGTGGCATCTTTGTAAACTCATCCATGTTGCCTCGCGCAGGGCCTGGCCCACTCTGAACCCTCAGTCAATATGCACAGAGTAAATACGAGTGTCTTAGGACAACATCTGTGTCTTCCAATCATTCCTGCCACTCATATTTTATCCTGTGCTTACTTGCTGGACCAGCTCTAAAACTTTGGATTGTTTTGAGGAATAACTTATTATTTTTCTCTGAACTGATATTTTCAGGGCTTGGGTACACTGGACCTAAATCCCTTAAATAAGCAAATAGTTTTCAGGGAAGCCGGCTACCATCCAGCCCTCATTGGCAGGGTCTAAACTACTCTAATGAGGGCTGGCTGCTATTCTGAGCCAAGAGCCCTGTCTGTCTGCTTCTATTTAGGAGCAAAGTCCTTAATCTTCATCGTTCTCCAACCCCCATTTATTTTCCAATTTTTCTCACATTCTTGACATAAGCCAAATAAAGTAGTTCCATTTCCTGTCCATTTTAATATCATATTTTTACAGGATACCCATGGATATCAGATTTTTCTACATCTTTCCCACTGGCTGAACCATTTCTTCTGCTTTCAATCTGTAGAGAAAAATCTTGCTTCACTGGCTTTTGATTCTGATTAAGAGTAGCCTTCTCGATCACAGAGAACTGATAGTACGGGACAGTAGATGGAGTGTGTACTTAAATGATTACACTGCAGTTTTGATAAGTGCAAGTTGGGTAATATGTCCAAGGACCAAGGAAGATAGAGGAAAGAGAGATGGTCTCTGCTTGGAGGTGTCAAGGACTGATTCCAGAGTTTATAGGACAAACCACAGGGCAAAGGGCATTTTGGAAAAGTCTGCAGCATGTGTAAAGGCCCAGAGGCATTGACAGAGCATGCAACAGGGAAATACAGAAAGTTCTGTGTCTCCGAAGCATGTGGTATAACTTTGGAAGTTGTGGGAGGTGTGGTTATAGCATTGAAAGGGGTGCAGTATGAAAGCCATGGTACAATTAGCTACCTGTTTTAGAAAGTTAACCCTGGCATGAAGGTAGAACCTAAATTGAAAAGGATGAGAATCATCAGTAAATCTAAAAATGTTCTGAAGTGGACATCAAGGCCTTTAAGAAGAAAATAATAGAATCACAGGGTTAAGGGGTTAATCGTCTTCTGGAGAAAGGAAGCTCTTTAAAGGGTTACAAGTTGGAAGGAAGGGTAAGAACTCTAGGGAGCAACTGTGCACAGTAATGGAGATGTTGGAAATGTGAATATAGAGCAGTGAGTTATGTGTACATGAGTGAGAATTCTCAGGTTGTATATGTATAAAAAAGGATCACAGAAATAAACAATAACATACAGGAATATCTCTGATGTGCTCTGCGCCAGGCTACATGGAAAGGATACATGTGAAGAATAGGGAAGAAGGCAATCTCCCTGATTTTCAGGACTTGGGAACTAATATAAAACTGAGACAAGTTTCAAATAAGTTCTGAATTGCAGATTTTAATGTTGTGGGACTTTCAGAAATAAGTTCGATTAAGTGTCTTCATTCAAGATGCCAGCTGTAAAGAGTTTGGGGGAAGCAAGGGTATGGCATTTAAACCCTGGGGGATTATGAGAGTGAAAGTAGAGAGAAAGTATGGAGCCGAGTGCATTTGTGAAATTGGTGACGGGCTGGAACATAATTGGTTTAAAACCAACAGAACATGCTGAGGAATAATAAGGAAACGTTTGCATAAGTGCAGTGGAAACAGATTACACAGACAACCTCAGCAGTCAGGGGAGATTAAGTGATGGAGCTGGGCATTAGGAAGCCCTCAAGCTCTTGCCCTTGGTGGCATGGGAGAGTGACATAATGAAGGTGTTGCAGGAAGATTGGTCTGGGGGAGAAGTGCATGCTGGCTCCACAGAGGCCCAGAGTAACCTCCAAAAAGAGTTACCAGTCACTCAATTGCCTTGGCAACACGAGATACCCAAATGCTTCCTTTTGTGTTCTTCTTGTGTCTAGACACAACTTCTGTTTGCTGTTTTTTTTGTTTTGTTTTGTTTTGTTTTTTGATTTGTTGATCATAGCTAGAATGCACCCACCTCTGTGGAGAATGTGATCTAAGTTTTCTGCCACTACGTATAAAGATTCTTGCTAGTGGTTTCTTCGAACCACTTGAAATATTTTACTTTGTTGCTTCTCTGCTAAACCTGTACGCATTAAAAAAAAAAAAAAAAGGAAATCCAGAACTGTATAGTACTGAACATATTGTCAGCATTATACATGCTTTCTGAATAAAATAATACATAAAAATACATCTATGGACAATTAGAGAAGCCTCTTCGTTGTGGAGGCTGTAAACCTCTTTTTTTTTCCCCTGAAAATTTGGCTAAATCTGCAGGTAGACGTAGTAAATCCTGGCATCCTACTGTTTTGACACATGCTGTAACTACAGACAACTCAGACCGACTTCAACAGCCGCATTAGAAAAGTTCGGCCAGCCGTTGAGTTCTACCTTTGTAACACTTGGCTTTCATGGAAGTTTTTCAAGCTTCATTTAATTGGTACTAAAGAGCCCACTGTTGCTATAAAATGTATGGAAAAATGATTCTAGTCAGGCACACTCAAGTCCTTGAGTAAATATATGTAGTGGAAACAAGAAACATGTTAGGTCTGGTCCTAGTTTGAGGCCTGGCAAACAATAAAATACTCTACTTTTAAAAAATGAATTCAGTTCTGGAAATCCATGCTTCCCAGTGGCATTGCCGTGACTGGGAGCTGGTGGAGAGCTGGCACACTGGGTAACCGATGTTCATGTGCACCTGAGTCTGTGAACTTAGGAAAGAGGAGGAGCAACTCTAGGAGGTGATTACTGTCAATTACACCCCAAAGGCTTACGGCTGTGTGTGGAAAACATTAATAAATCACTGAAGAGTGAAGAGCGGGGGAAATGCCATTTAAGTGGAAAACTTGTATATATCAGAAATAGTAAGCCAGAAGCAGGTGGTCTGAATCTGGCTGGGACGTATGTTTTGTTTGGCCTTGGTGTTTTAAAAACAACAGAAACGTGTCTGTCTTCACGTACAGCCTGTGTTCTCTGCCTCTCCACTTTCCCCACCAATCTCTATTGTCTTAGACTCATCACACTCAGTTCTTTTATACATCTGATGGTATTCAAGTTTGCAACACCTAGAATAAAGTTTTGAGTTATTTATAGCAGTATTGTATTGTAAGAGAAAGACTGGAGGCAGAAGACTTGAGATGAAATATGAATTGAGTGATTTATTAGCTGTACAGTACAATAATACGTCATTATTCTCATCTTTAAAAGAGGAGGCTGAAAATAACACTCCCTGCTATGCTTATCCCATAGGCTAAACCAGGCTAAATGTAGATTTACAAGTAAGATACAGTAGGAGGTTATTTTTTACCCTAAGTGTGGTATAGTTGGCTATTGTTTTGTTTCAAAATGAACTTGGTTTCTTGAATTCTTTAATTTCACATACATTTCATAATGAGTATAACTGACTTTTGGAAGTATATGTCCGGGCCCTTCCACATTTCTGCTCTCTTTGTTCACGTCATTAGATCTCAAACTTGACTGCACAATGAAGTTAATGGTAGTGCTTTAAAAAATACTGATGACTGAGTCACTTCCCCGGTAATTCTGAGTTAACTGATCTGGGGGTGGTCTGGGCTCTGGAATGGAGGTTGTTTTATGATTGTTTTGTGTTGTTTTTTTCACACTCCGAAGTTGGTTTTACTGAGCAGTCAAAGCTTGAGAACCATGGCTTACACTGATTCAGTAGAAACATCGCTGAATTATAAGATATAGCCCAAACTGATTTGGTCATTCTCAGACTGTTTTGTAGTAAACCAGGTAAAGTGGATATTGCTGGTTAGTTATTTTATCTTTAAATTCAGGGATTCTCAAAGTGTGGGCAGTATTATTACTACCTGGAATGACAAGCTGCCTAATGGCTCCCCTCAAATATGTCCTAATCCCCAGAACTGGTGAATGTTATTTTACATGGGAAAAGGGACTCTTAAGGTGTAATTAAGTTCAAAATCTTGAGGACAATAGCCTGGGTTATCCAGGTGGGCCCAGTGTAATCACAAGTGTCCTTATAAAAGGAGAGTTCAAGTCAGAGAAAGCAGGTAAGGACTGAAGCAGGAGTCAGGGAAAAGACAAGAGATCACTGCTAGCAGCATTGCTGGCTTTGAAGGTGGAGAAAGGGGCTGTTGGCCAAGGAATAAAGGTGATTTCTAGGAGATGGAAAGGTTAAGGAAATGGCCCTCTGCCACCCCAAACAATTCTGTCAGCACTTTGATTGTTGCCCTTTAAGACCCAATTTCAAATTTCTGATCTCCAAAACTTTAAGATGTTAAATAGATGTTGTTTGAAGCCAGTGGTTTGTGGTGGTTTGTTATAGTAGCCATAGGAAACTGATAATCTGGAATTTCTTAAATTAAAACTACAAATTATCAAAGCCTCCCCTGGACCTACCATATCAGGATCTCTAGAGAGTGGGTTCAGCAATTCAAACTTTCATGAGCTCTCCTCATGATTCTGATGCACAGTAAAATTTGAGAACCACTGCTTTTGATTGTGCTGTTTAGTTTTTTGTTTTTTTCTGAAATTTATGATTTGAATGGCTTTGAAGTGGGAGCATATGTACAAACACTCAATTTGTCTTATTACAGAAAGTTTTATATCATGAAATCGATTAAAAGTAATCCTTTGAAGAAGGCACTTAAAGTGAAGACAGTTTGGGGGAGATTCTCGGTGTCTAGCATGATTGCTGGGCTTGTAAAAATGTGTGTTTTAAGAGAGTTCTGATCTTTAGTACAGAAATTACAGACTTCAAGTTAACACATCCTTATTTGGTGAGCACACAATTGCTAATATCACTAGACATCCCTTCTTGTTAAAGGAGGCTTTGAGGAAGAGGCAAAGTCAACCTAGGAATCCCAAATCCTATCTTCTTTTCAGTTTCAGGGCTATTCTCACAAGAAGTTTAATTTGAACCTGAAGTGGAACAGCTAGCATATATTCACAAGCTTTAAACGTCTTGCATTGTCAGAGAGAGTGGGAGGGGGGAGAAGAATTTACATTTTAACAAAATAGTTGTAATTTCCAAATACCTTGATTGACTACCGCCCAGTGAGTGAAAACCATATGCAGTCGGTAAACGTGGAAATTCTCTGCTGCTTTGATTCTCATTATGAAAACTTCAAGCAGCCCCACATCTGTTCCCTTAGGTCTGTCTAATCCTGTTGTGCCTGTTTAAACTGTTGGCAAGTATGCACATGGTTTTGAAGACTAGGCGCCTCTCTGTGGGGAACAGCACAGAGACTCCTGATTTATATCCCTAAGGTTTCCGATGTACTGAAAGCCAAAAATTTCCACTTTGACATTGAATGGTGACTAGTTTAGCTACTATAATATTACCAGTCCGGCAGCTCTTGAAACTGTCTGTCTATGAACTTTTCATTTGACCCAACTGGATACTCTACATTTGTCACTTGAACCTAAGAACAATCTTCTAAAAACATTGAAGTCACCACTTCTCCTGTTATTTATGGCATGGTCAGTAATTTCTTCGTCAAACTACTTAACTGTATTTTATCATACTTTTAAAAATATGGTTTGAGGATCTAAAGTTCAAGAAAGTATAACAATCAGTTGAAAAATACTCACCAGACAAGTAATCATACAGTCTTGTGTCACCTGACATGTAGTGAACAAGCTGATGAATGAGTCAGGATTTAAATGGTAATTATCATTCATCATTATAATAGACTTATTAATTCATAAATTCTCGGTAAGCCAATTTTCTATAAAAAGGTTAATAATAAAAGTGGAAAAGAAAAAAATAGCCCCAATGTGATAAAAAATGTACGAGCTGAAATATCTTTACTGCCACATATCCCTCCTAATTATCCAGTAGTTTTATATTAAAATGTTTCTTAATACAAGACTGTATTTTCTCAGTATTTGGAAAGAACAAAATGTACCTTTGTTTTATTACTCACCCCCTCACACTCCCCGGTATGAGCCAGCATAAATATAATAACCAAACTGAGATATCTGAATGCTTTTAATTAATATAGTCCCAAATAAACTGATGGTTTTAAACAGTGATTGTTATTATTAGTAAATGCCAAAGTATCACATTTCAAGTTGTTTACTGAACTAAATCTTGCATTTCCACAATAGCAGTATACACATATCTGCTTCAGACTTATGTGGATAAAAATGACAAACTGAGCCAAACATTGGCATGATTAAGTAAGTCTTCTTTAGTTTGAAAATACCCATCAGCCATCTTGAAATCAATTTCAACAATTCCAGTAAAAAAAATTTTAACTGCACTTGGTATCACTTAACTAATGCTACAAAAAGGAATGCAGCAACTGCAGAAGACAAAAATAGAACCCACTTTAAAAGCTGCTAGATACAACTCATAGTCAAAGACAGGACTTTTTGAAATTAATTTATTCCTTAAAACTGTTTAAACAGTCATTTAAAAGCATTATTGTTGATTATATTCAGGGAATAGGACAGATAGTCTCTGTGCATAACTTAAGCTCTCATTTTGGAACATGAATGACAAAATGCCATGATTAATCATTTTTACTATACTTTTTGTTTTCCTAGAGATAGTTGGCATAGAAATAGGCTATGCACTAGGTAAAACTGAAGTAAGTAGGAATAAAATGAATCAAAATCCTTAAGTTTAGTCAACTGCAGAGTCAGAATGTGATACTCTACCAGACAAATTTGCATTAAATTTTTAGGAAAAATTTTGGTCATCAAAATAGTGCATTCCTCATTAAATTGGCATTAGAAGAGAAAGATCACATTGTTGACTTGTTGACTATGAAACTAATAGGTAAAGATTATATAAGATCACATGTTTAGACACATGGATGTATCCTGTGATGGGATTTCAAATAATAGAATAATTGTAAATTTTTAAATTTCCTTTATATGCAATAAAAGTTAATAATACAGAACAGATCCAAATCTCTAGGCCATAGGCAGATAACCTGCTGTTAACATTAGTGACTGGCATTTTGTTTAAATAATAGCTTTATAATTAGGACCATGTTGCCTGACAAATGTTTGGCACGTACAGCTTCCAAGCCTTCATACACTTTGGAAGGAAAGAAGGAAAGAGCTAACAAAAATTGATAATAGCCAAAAACAACATGGAACAAAAAGTCCTTCCTTCCTTCCTTCCTCCCTTCCTCCCTCTCCTGTTTTCTGTTTGTTTTATATTGGAGAATATGTGTGGTATTGTGCCTCAAGATTCATTTTGTGCTTCTAAAACTGAATAATGGGATGGCACATCAGACTGCAGCGAAGAATTTTCCTCTGTAATCAGAGTTCTGAGGAGGTACATTATACCTTCACAGCCGTATCATATTAGAAAAATTAAACAGATCATCCATACCTTTCTCAACTATTCTGTTCTTCTCCCTTAGTGGGCAAGAGTAGAATTGCCTGAAGAATGATGCTCTTGTTGAGCAGAAAACCCAATGCCCAATCAAAATTAATGGATAACTAGATTAAGTAATTAAAAATAAATAAATAAATCACAGGCTCAACTTTGCTACTTGATCAGACTACCTTCCAAATTTAAACACCGGGCTGTGCCTGGGGATCTCAGGCCCTCTTTAAGTGGTTTTCCAGAGCTTCTTCCATGACCATAGGCCTGACTTTAAACCAGCTATGTGACTGGTTAGAGACAGAAAGGCCATCACGCTATCAAAGTCCATGTTTGTTGCTGAGACTCCAGAAGGCTAAGCAGTGTTCTACAATAAACTCAAGTTGTATGAGAATTACAACCTTTTTTACAAAGCATTGCAATATGAAATTCTTAATTTATTTGAATCAACACATATATGATTGTTAGCATAACTTCTATCATGAATGCTCCTTCATTTCTGCAAACACTGTATAGACTTTGGAACCAGCAAAAAGTTCGTAGGTGTGATATACAAAGTTTATTGTTTGTGCTTGTGTTAAGACTGTTAACCTGTTACTTATTCTCATCACATTTTCCGTGTACATTTTTGCAAACGAATGTCAAGTTCATGTACCCTCAAAAGAGTTTACACAGTTTTCTTTCTTCATTCGACTCCCAATTTCAGGTGTTGTTTTTCCATTTTTTAAGAGGCACTTGGTTATTTGCTCAACTCAGTCCCTGAAAAAGATCTGAAAGATCTGACTGCTGTGTGTGTGTGTGTGTGTGTGTGTGTGTGTAATTTAACAGAAGTGCTGATCAAGAGAGGGAAATGCGTTTGCACTGTAAGCACAATTCCCAGGATTCTGGCTTCATCTAGAGACCAGAGCAATCCATCATGACTGACATGATGAGATGCGGCGAGTAAAGATGGCACGACACGATCACCTACAGACACTGTTATGTTTATCCCATCTGTAACTCGTTTCACCGCTTCTCCAATTTTCTTAACATTCTCCCACTCACCTCTGAAAAGCTGGCAGAAGATTCGGATGGGTTTATTTTTATGACCTCGTGGTTTTATTCTATTCAATATTTTGGGGGAAATACCAACTCCCATGCTGACTTCTTTCATTAAGTATATATTTTTTAAATATACATACTCTGAAAACTGAGAATTCTGTATTTATCTAACTAGTCGATTTAGTGCATGAGATATCTAATCTCCTAGCACTTAACAGCCAGGCACCCCATCAGGTCCCTTGGAAGAGAGCATGCTTACTTACTGTGGTAACAATGAAACACTGTTTTTAGGAGACGTTCCCTCTCATCTGCCAGCACAGCACATGAAGTCCCAAACTAAACTGTTGGGACCCTTATCCCCCCAAGCTCCCTCACTCTCAGTCACTTCTCTCTGTGCTGTTTATTTGGGGGAGTACTCATGAAAGAGGAGAACCAGAATGCCTGTTCTCCAACCCGATTTCATGTATCTTCCTCGGGGAAACCAGACTGATAGGATTCCTTCTATCAAAGGCATTTCAGAATCTGGGAGAAAGTAGGCCTCAAGATGGAGAGGAATGAACAAATATTCCTCAGCCTTTGTTTTTTGCTCTCCCTTTGCCTTAATACCTACACTTGCTGGTATGCATGATGGATACTGTAGCATTTATTTGGAACTTACAACACTGCCTTTATACCTAACTGAATTTTATATATACTTTATGTTTTACAAACACTATTTAAGCATTTCCATATAAAAGGCCATTCCTTTTATCTCTTTGTGCCTTCACAGCACATAACATTTCTGTTTTTCTTTCTCTGTAAAACTTACACACACACAGGCACACTCATGCATGGCATACTCAGCAGCGAAGCAAATTTTGGCATATAAAAAACTTGGCATTGAAGAGCATAGGTATGTACGATTAAATGCACCTAACATCTGGGTTATTTTGTAATGCCCAGTTCTGACATCTAAAATTTTACATTAAACCCCTGGGTTAAAATATCATCTCCATGTAGGCAAGAATATTTCTTTTCATGTTTACCACCATATTCCCAATGGTTGGCACATAGTAGGCACCTATTAAGTACTTGTTGAATAAATTAGAAATAAACCTTTAACCTTGAAACTTCATCAAATAAGAAAAACATAACTTGTAATTAAAAAGCTACGGCATGATTTGTGATTAGTAATTCATAAAGAGTAAATAATGTTGGTTCAAAGGGAATACAAGTTTGTTTGTGGGTTTCTGGCAGCCTTTGAATATTGACAGTTTTTTAAACAGAACGTTGGTTAAAGTTGAGAAACAGGAATTCAATACAGAGTTTCTATTTGCAGGGAGATAGCCTTGCAGATCTGTTATGAAGCTGGCACACAGTTACATCTATACCAGGTGTACAAATATTGAAATGTTTTCATACTGACTGATAAGTAACTACTTGGCCCCCAGGTACCTTCTGTAGCCCCAGGTGTTTCAGTCTCCTTAAGAATTCCCTGGACCTTTTCTACAATCTCACAAAGAAAGGGTTAGTGCCCAGCATAGCAGGGGCCTCCAACACAGAGATGATTCTGATTGACTGGTGCCTCTTCTGTACTGGTTGCTATAAGTTTTGAGTATCATCTCTGTCTTCCTATGAGAGTTCTAACAGGCATTCAGTCCTTTCCCTCCCCAAAGGTTTCATGAGAGGTGAAAAGTTGTCCTACCCACTGTGCAGAAGGTCATTCAGAGTTTTTTAGAAAATGAAGGAAAGGATGAGTAACTTTAGTAGAGGTCAGTGGCACAAAACAAAGAGGAATGAGATGGGCAGTACTTAAGAGAGAGCCCTACAGATACAGAGTAGAACTCAGAGAACAGAGATAGGAGAATAATGCCTTGTCTAGGGCTACATTGGTTAGGTGCAAGGGGAGCAGTGAACAGAGCAGCTTGACTGCATAACGATGGGAAGAAACTGGAGGAGGGAGGTCAGAGACTGGAGAAATGAATCTAACTACAGTGGCTTGCTCTCTGGGCATCCTGGAAGGCTAATGCAGGCATGGTGCACCAAGGAGCTCACACGTATGTGCCGGTCAGAGACATAGACATGAAATGCCCCTGTCTAATGGGTAGGTGGGATTAGCAGAAATCCAAGCAATAATAATACAAAGTGAGGCAGTCCTGGTTGGTCAAACTAGCGGCTAAGTCTGGAATAGAAGTTGATGGTAGAACCTGAGAAAAGAAGGGATCTGGGGAAGAAAAGTTCTTGGGCCAAGGTTGTATGTGTTTCATGACCCATTAAGCTAGCCAGAATTAGTCCAGCACCTTACAGATTTCAACTTTTAAAGTCAGTATGTGAGGCAGTCACTTGAGATCACTTTCCTTTTTAAAACCTGTTTTTTCTTTGATTTCTTCTCTCTCTCAACTTTTGACTCCATAGTTTTTTCTCTCATTTTTATATCTCCTCCCTTTATATGAGTGTGTGTGTGTGTGTGTGTGTGTGTGTGTGTGTGTGTGTGTGTGTGTGTGTAGTTTATTTCTTCCAAAGCATGGATCTTGGCTCTACCAAGATATAGTATAAACAAACTATATACTCTGGTTTTCTCCAGCCCTGTCTGTCATATACCCTCTAGCAGTTCTCTTCGCCCCAAAGTCCTGGTAAGTTACTGTATTCAAGAGGAGAGACCTACTATAACCTCAGTCTAAATGAACACAGTCTTTACCCTGGCCACAAAGCCAGCAACCAGCTGAGCACTGGCCCTTCCACTGGGTAAAGATGCAGGAATTTTTATATGAACCAGTCAAGCTGAGGAAGAGGACAGAGTGTTAGTCTCAGTGTAGGACTGAAGTACAAGGGAGATAAACTGAGACACAGGCCCCAGTTTTCATAGTCTGGTCCAATTCAGAAAGCATGTAATCAGTGCTGCCACTTAGAGGGCTCATTGTTTGGTACCGGTTTTATGAGCGATAAGATAAATTGTAGGTCACACTGAATGGTAATACTGTGGGTGATGGTTAGCTTCTACTGGGGTCGGCAGGGGCTGCAGCTGGTGATCATCAGCGACCATGTCTGCAGCATGCTGAAGAATGCAAAATCCGCTGACTTCTCAGGTGAGGGACACACATACACCCACATGACAGCATAGCACGTGAAGGGGGAAATAGTGTACAGTACTCGAAAGGAAGAATGCCATACAGAGCAAGGAGAACATCTTGAGAGTAGATGCTGACCATTAGACGTACTGAGGGAGAGAGTGTAAATTTCTGGCCACACACGTAAGAACAAGGAAGCAACTTGGAATACAGGACTAAAATACTGGCTTAGCCAATTCCTGGCAAGAGAATTATTACCAACTCCCTATTGAGGAACAATTAGTAATAAATACTATACTTATATACCTGTAATGTAAGTTTAACTCATAATTCATATATAACTTAATCTAGTCAGTATTTTATAGGTTTATTCATTCAATGATCAAATTATTCTTAAAGAACTCTTTTGGATTTAAAAGCCCAATTAAAGCTCCCATCCAGATGTTGAGAGATGCTTCCAATTATTTTATCAATAGACCAAGGCATCAAAAAATCTGACTTAATTCTTAATTGAGCTTTTTACATTTATTCCTTCTTTGGGGAAAAAAACAGTGGAGACAATGAGAAGAGGACTATATGACTGGTACCCTAGAAAATTTAAATAACAAATAAAAATAAGAGGAGGTTAATTTTTTGGAAGTGGTGATTAATAGTTAATTCTCAGTATGATATATGAACACCAAAGAGTAAATTTTTCATGGATCTACTATAAAAGATTTTTTTAACTTTGTTTTTTAAATAGCAAGGAATGTTTTTAGTATCAATATTATTCATTTATGAAATAAATGTGGATTCAATTAATAAGCTATACTCATACTCAGTCTGTCAAATTCTTGTTTTTAAACAATTGGGTTCACTGAGCAAACTAATTTAGTGCCTCAAAAAGAAAAAAAGAATGGACATTCTCTCTGGTCAAAGATACATGTGGATAGAATTTAAGCAAGTAAGTCTGTTCTCTATGGAATACAAAAATATAACTGAGTATATATTTTAAACACATACACACAATGGAAGAAATCAAACTAAATGTGTGTGTTTAACCTCTTCAACTTTCTGAATATTGGATGTGGTAAAATTGGGTATGACAGTCAAGTAGCTAAGTTGAAAGTTTTCTCTTTGTATATGTTACTTTTACCCTTCTCTGTTCAGAATCTAAATAGAAACAGATGACTTCCTCAGTGGTATTTAGCCATTTTTCTTCAAAAAAAAAAAAAACCCATCAATTTCACAAAGATGAGTTAAATAATTATGCCAATAATCAATCATTAAAAAATGAAGCTGGAAAAATTAAACCATGTTTGCAAGTCAGCATTCAGTTATATCTGCTTCTCCTTCTTGTTTCACATATGATCATCATTTCAAATAATAATAACCATACAAAGAGACAAGGGCATGTCATATTTTCTATTTATATTTAATACATTTAGTTTTTGTGCAACAATATAGTTGAATAAGTTTCTTCTAAAAACAGAGGCTAGTAGAGATGCTATAATTATCATCCTTAATTTATGCCAGTCAAGGAAAATTGGATTTTATTCCAAATTACATTGATTCTTTTTTTTTGTATACATATTTTTTATTGAAGTATAATCAGTTTACAATGTTGTATCAATTTCTGGTGTACAGCATAATGTTTAAGTCATACATGAACATACATACATTTGTTTTCATATTCTTTTTCACCATAAGTTACTATAAGATATTGAATATGTGCTATACAGTATGAACTTGTTTATCTCCTTTACATATATTAATATCTGCAAATCTCAAACTCCCAGTTTATGCTTTCCCACCCTCTTTCCCCCCTGGTAATCATAAGTTTGTTTTCTATGTCTGTGAGTCTGTTTCTGTTTTGTAAATAAGTTTGGTTGTCTTTTTTTTTTTTTTTTTTTTTAGATTCCACATATATGTGATATCATGTGGTATTTTTCTTTCTTTGTCTGACTTACTTCACTTAGAATGACAGTCTCCAGTTCTATCCATGTTGCTGCAAATGGCATTATTTTATTATTTTTATGACTGAGTAGTATTCCATTGTACAAATACACCATGCATTGATTCTTAAGCAACATTTTGTGAAGATGTTACAGGAATTTGTACAATCTTTTATTGTGCTTTCATCCCTATCCCCAGTAGGACAGAAACAATGGACGAATTGTGGACTGTACGTAACTCTCGATTCTCATCTGGCATCTCAGCCTAATAATCACCAGTGGTGCCCAGGAATCATTCTAGGCAAAATTAGAAAGATTTGGCCTTTCTACCTCCCTTGCCTACCCTTTAGCAGTTTTTTCTTTCTTTTCACTTCCTTAGAACCCACTGTTACTAAATGGTTCTGTCCTTAAGTCAGCTAAACATTAGAGGTTTAACAGGCTATCTCATTCAAGAATTAATTACATTCACACTTGTTTTGATAAGAAAAAAATGCTAATTTCATAGGATAACTTATATGATGAAAATTTAGGCACTATGGATCATGGAAAGGGAATATTCTTGGCAAAGGGATCTCCTTACCAGCACTGTAAAAAAACATACCTCTGCTTCATCCTTAAGACATTTCTTAAAGGGGTGTGTGTATATGTGTGTGTGAGAGACAGAGAGACTTACCATACTCAGCGTAGCAGTATAAATTACCCAAATCCTAAAAACAGACTCATAAATGTCTAAATGGATTTCTTATATATGCCATAATTTTGTATAAATAAAATTATCATACTTTGATAAGAGGGTACATTCACTTGTATATATATATATATGTATGTATATATATCACTTACATATATATGCATATATATATAAAATTTGGGTGAGAGATACTCAGAGGTAATAGTTGCCTATATGTCATCAATTGTTGTATTACATCCTCCAGAGGATACTTAAAAATGTCAGTCGGATTTATTTCTAAATACAAGAGATTACAACGGTAATTTGTGAGGACTGACAACCAGGACTAGGCAGTGGCATCAAACCAATGACTAATTAGAGTAATTGATAGCTATTCTTCAAGAGTCAAATTTCCTATGGGGCACGACACTTTGACAAACAATTGTTAACGAACCATGGTCCTATGAAAATCAATTTATGATCACTGAAATTTTAGGACATACCAAAACTTACCAGTATGCTTGATAAGCTATATAACTTTCATTAGGAAAAAAATCTGCAAAAGAATATCTGAAGCTATAACTACATGATTAATTTTTTGCCACTAGAAACATCAATCACTAAATACCAAACATTTTCCTCAGAGCTACTAGAGACACTAAATCAATATGTAAAATGCCAGCAAGACATTGCAAAATACATTCCCTGCACTGTCAAAGAACATTCTCCAGAATATTCACACTGTAGAATGTTACAGTCTACCAAGTATGCCAACATCCTAGCAAGTAGTGAGTCACCATCTATAAAAATTCAGAACTTGCTTAAATCTGGAAGTTTTACAGCTATAGCAAGGAAGTTACCAGACCAGAAAAATGCAGAGAATCTGAAGCATTGCCCTAAGTTGGCTCATCGTCTAGTGGCCCATATCATCAAATAAGAAGTGTTGGGGGGGGGGGATGGGGACAAAGGAACAAGCAGGAGGGATGAAGTAACCAAGGCCAGCCCTTCAAAACAAAACAAAACAAAACAAAACAAAACCCAAATAAGCTCTTTTTCCCTCATATCTCATTCCCATCATCTTTCTCTTATCTTCATTCTGATACTCTTCTTCCTGACTTCCTAGAATCAAAAGGTATACTTTGTTCCACATTTTTTTCTGCCCTTTGCTTTTGCATTAAACCTAACCCTTTTTTCCCTATCCTATAAAACTTTATTCTTTGGAAGATAATTTCTTTCATTAAATATTTCTAAATGATCTCCCACCACCAAGTGATGTGATAGGTGCTAGTGATACAAAGATGAAGGTGAAATCAGTTCCTTTCATCAAGGAGTTTCCCATCTGGATGAAATATATCTGCAAAAGGGCTAAAATATATTATTTGTCTATAGGAGTATTCTATTGAAGTGCAAAGCTACCAAGTTTTGCAGCACCCTTTAGTGCTAGATGCCATTGGCTCCTAAACCCTAGTTTTGCATTTTAATAGGGTACTTTTACATAGAAATAATAACCTTAAAAAGGTAGTTTTAATGGAAAGAATTTTAGATTCTGCATGAGGGAGTGGGGAGATGGTTTAGTCATGGATAAGAAGATGAAAAAGGCCTTTGAATATTATTTTCATGAAAAAGCAATAGCATTACTAAGTAAAAACCGTACCTGTTCAATAGTAAAATGATTTGATCATTGTGGAATAGTAACGCATGTTTATCCTGAAAGTTCTACAACAGTAAAATCAGACTTGTTATATTGAGAATTGAGTCTCAGCCGTAAAGTGAGGCCATTCCCATCGTTAGCCACCTCAGTCAGGGCCAAGTGAAGGAATATCCAAAGATAGGAGTGCTTTTCAAACAAGTGACTTTCTCCTCCAAGGGACTTTTGAGAATGCCTTCAGACATTTTTGGTTGTCACATCTTGGGGAGGTGTGGATGGCATCTAGTGCATGAGACCAGGGGTGCTGTCAGTCTGTGCTGTCAGTCTTTCTACAATGCACAGTCCCCCTCAACAAAACTATCCAGCCCCAATGTCAATAGTTCTAAGGTTGAGAAACTTATATAAAGGGTATTGTGGCGTCTCTTTTTCTAAAGTTATTATTTCTTTCCCATCCTGATATTCTTGGCCTCACCCCTGATGGACGGGGAGCAAGCTCATCATGATATGATTAAAATGTGGTATTGTCACAACTTTATCTAAAAGCATTCAATATGTTTCTGAAACTTGAGTGAGCATTAAAATATCTGGGATTCTTCTTTAAATAAATATTCCCGAGTCTGTTTCCAGGGATTTTTCGTAGGTTTAGAATAGGAGTCAGGAATCTTAATTTTTTGGGTGATTCTGATGTGAACGACTGGAGGACAATACACAAGGAAACACTGATCTGTTGGATAAAACCCAGGTTTTTAAACATTTCGTACGAGCCTCCACTATGATCCAATCCATGCATATGTCTTCTGATACATACATTGCCCCTCTCCTCTCCTAATCTGTGTTCCAGCAATACTGATCTACTTGAAGTTTGCTGAAACATGGTACTATTTCATGAATTCTCCACCATTCACGTGTTTCTTCTGCCTGGATCCCCTTCTTTGTCCTACTGCTGAATAACCAGGATTCTGCTGGTAAAGCATTAGTGGCTATATAGACAACAGGAAGAATTTCCAGATTTGTCATATTTGCCTATTTCAGTGGTATAAATACTCCCACCATGGCCAATTTCAAGCTACCAATGTGACATTTCTGAAAACTGACCTGGAAAGAAATATGCACAATTGGCTCTTGAGAACTGGTGTGAGCTAACTCCGGCACAACATTGAAAGTAATCGTTATCTTTATCCTTCCTTGAAGCCTTTCACAGTAACTCAAGGACTGTTTCTTGCACATTTAATACTGCAGTTACTCCATTCTTTACACTCACATTTCTCAATGTGCACATTACTAACTAGGCTGTGTGATTTTTGAGATGAAGACCTGTGGTAATAAATTGTTTTTCGTTAAAGTTCATTTTAACTCAACTGTATTTATGGAGTTTTTTTGGTATGTTTTCCTTTTATATACCAAATTATTAAATAAAGCGTTAAAATCTTTTAAGTATTTTCTAAGTTGCAGCTTCCATTGTATTAAAGTATATCAAGCCAGAGGTTTTTTGTGCATGCTTAAGCCAAAACATTAAAGGGGAAAGTGTGTCTTCAGGGAGCCAGCCTAAGCACTAAGAGTGAGACACGTGACCTTGGGAAGTTAACTTTGGGCTGCTTTTCACTAATAGGCAATTCTCTTCCAAAGAATCTAGATTCTGGGTTATTTCAGTCAGAGGAAGTTGTATTTACTTATATAGTACCTTATCTATAGGCAACTGAGTTATTTCTACTTTTAAATTATCAGGGACTTCTTAACTAGAACTACTTTTTCTCAAAAAGGAACCCCCTACTATTTCACTCCTAAGTAATTACCTTCCTGAATTGGAATGTATGTTCAAGGGCAGAAATATTCCATAACTGCTCTAGTACCCAGAGAAGATAGAGGAAGACACGTTATGCTGCTGAAAGAGTCAGCCTTAAATATGTGGGCAGATGGTTTCACTTCATCTGGAACAGTTATTTTTCTGGATCCTCAAAAAATCACTATGTGTATATATATTATCCTAGTCACTTGCTTTCTTCTTTTATATAGATATTAGGTAGTATATTTGTTTTACTAAAAGACCAATTCTAAAATTTAACACTAGTCAGTGTTTTCTCTCTCTTTCTCTCCTGTGTGTGTGTAGTAATAGATTCAAATAGATCTAACAAATCATAATACAGTGTAAACAGAGAAAATGATCTTCCTGGAAAGTCAAAGACATAGGCATAGGATAAGTTAAACAAACGACAGCATGCTATGGGTAGTAGGTGCTTTCAGCATTTTATGGAATTCTATGTTGAAATCCGAAGAATAATGTCTCTTCTGGGAGATAATGGCTATTATAAACAAAAGATATGGAGAAGTTTTTTTTTTTTCCCCCTAGATCCTTAGTTAGAAAATTCATTTGTTTGGTACTCATACCACTTTTTTGCTTATTTGCCTTTCAGTGGTTTATGGAAAGATACAGGAAAATAAGTAGATCTTCTAGATGTGATTCAGTAGGAGCTGAAAAAAAATTATCACTGAGCCAACTAAAGCTATTTCCAGCTCAAAAGCAAGTCCAAATAATGTTTAGCTTTTCTGACTTACTCATTTTAGAAGTAAGTTTCAATTGGCAGTGAAAACAATCTATAAGCTACTAGGGCAGAAACTTCAGAACAATGATACTTAAACTTAAACTCTCAAATGCTTGATAAGACTGAAAATCACTGAAGAAGATCATTTTCATTTTGATCATTTGTCATTTCAGGTTTATTTATTTATTTTCCATTGAAAAATGACTTGCTTCCAAGCTTGTATCTCAAAGAGAGCTGGAAAAATTTTTGAAAGACTAATATTACGTTAGGCAGGCATCCCAAAAGTTGATAGGACACAACTGTACAGTAGAACTTGGTGATGTAAAATGGCATAAGTTTCTTAAGAAATGGACTTTATAGCTTTCTTAAAGCAATGTTCACTTTGAATGATGGACCTTTTTGCTTAAGAGTGAAATAATTATGTGTTACTGTACTACAGCACTCTCTTAAAAATATATTGCACCAGCGTCATGATGTTGTAATTTAGAATTTTACAGGTAAGAGAGTGAGCTTTTAAATTTAATATCTCAGGGACTTTGGATCCTTTCCACCCAAAACTTGGCTTGCAATTTGTCTCCACAGATGATTTTAATGGTTTAAATCAGTTACGGCTTTTTCAAACTGTGAAGTAGCCAATAATTTATCTTTGACCAGAGTTTAAACAATTAGTTCTAACCAGCACCAGTTACTTTAAAAATCAGATTTTAGAGGAAAAAAAAAAAAGTAAATGTGCTTAGTTAATTTCTTATTGCTCAGAACTTACATATTTAAAAATAAAACTCCTGAGATTTTAGTTTGAGGGGTATCTCCCAGCATATTGTTGTGTGTCAGTAAAAATTTAGAAATGTAGAGTAACTGTTTCTAGACAAACCCCACTACCCTCTTTCCTATATGTATGAACAACATTTCTGTGGCCAAGAAAGGTTTTAGAGTTGTAGATTGATTCTGAAGTCAGCTATCATTTGCAAATTGTAGGAAAGAAGAGAGAGTTCCAATGATGGCGTAGGTTTCCTGACTTCATCCCATGGCAAAGTTGAGAGTTTTGAATTGCCTTGATACAGACTCTGTAAAAACCTTCGGTGGCAGGTTGCCAATTTTAGTTAAACTTACAGTCTTCATCTTACTTGAGAGTTTTTGGATCTCTATTAAATAATGCAGCAGACAGAGGGACATGATGCCCATTTTGTATTGCCTGAATCAACGAGTGCACTTGAAGGCTGTTACCAGTGGGCTGAGAAAGGGGCTGAGAAAGGGGGCTGCGTGTGTGGATGCAGACTCCTAAGTACTTTCTCATAGTTAACTGTATGGTTTGTACTTGTGTCCTTTTGTGGGCAGTTGTGCTAACTGTGATCTATTGTTCCTCTTTGTTTATGAGATGACTCAGATTAACATTAGAATCAATGTAGGCAGGGAGGATGGCAGAGGTGTTAAAAATAAAACATTTTTCCAAGTACTCTCTTTTGTTGCTTAGGTGTTCTCACCCATGAGTAAATGTAGCAAGAAATAATAAAAATGATCTGATGTATCTGGGATTAGACATGAGTATGTGTTTTAAGAAATGGAATTGTAACCAATTCAAGGACTCTCAGTTTGTCTGGATTTTTTTTTTCATAACAAAGCCTGGTTTAACATAACAGGAGTCCATCCATCTACAGGTTTTTATGTTTAATGAACATCGAGTTAAATTAATTCAGTACTATGTTTTTGTAGTAGTTTTGGAAGGCACTGAACAGTGGACTGGGAGCTTAGTGGTCTAAAATGTGATCTAAACTAGTCACTGAACTTCAGTTCATTGTGATTTGTCAACTGGGGAGAGGTTGGTGAGTCATTTTCTCAATTCCTCTCCTGCCACAGGACTGTCAATACGACATTACTTTAAAGATTATGGTCAAGACAGGATGAAAAAGTGAATGAAAAAGAAGCACTGACTTTTGTCTAGAGACACCTGAATCAAGAGATTTTTGCAACTAAATTTAATAATGTAAGTGAAAGATAGAAAAAAGAAAGAAATCTAATGTTAGTGTTCCTACATAGTAATTTGATCTTCACTTTCCTGACTTCCATAATCATCCCCAAAACATACAGGTAGGATAGAGGGGAAACAGCTGCCTCATATGTCAGCTTACAGAATGCCAGTGCTTGTCAATTAGTAGTTTACCAGTAGGGAAAACTCCTGGGAGGAAAGCTGGACTTGAACCCTCATGGATTTCCCACCTTCCCATCTTCCTTCCTTATAGTCTTGGTAGTACCAGTGAAGTCAGCTCGGAGACAGCAATGGCGACTAGTTATGTCAGCGTAGTCTAAGAGTCTGGGCACAGTGAGGAGGAGGCTGGACTGAAGCGGGATTAAAACGGCGCTCCTATTGGGCATGTATGGTACATAGCGCTCTGCTAATGACTCTGTTCCCATGTTGAAAGCTGCCTCAGAATAAACTCCAAACAGGGTAAATAAGACTGCAATAATGAAATCCTATCAGGAATTTTGGACTGGATCTGCTGTAAGTTTACTAGTGTAGAAGCACGTAATACTGATTTAGTGGGTCAGTGAAGAAAATGGAAGTGTGGTATTCTCAGAAAAATGTACACTTTTCCTGGTTTTTAATTTAAAACCCACTGTGTCAATCAGTTCAGTTTTTGTTCACAGTGTTTGAAAGATTACATTAATTTATTTAAAGCATTCTTTTCCATATTAATTTATGCATTAAAATGGTAGTTGAGCACAAACTATGTGCCAGGCACCCAGCCTGCACTAAGATGTGTTCTGAGTAATACTCAGTCCCCATCTCACAGAACCATGCTGTATAGTCAAGTAATACTGGATTGTCTGTCCTTTGTTACAGGGCAGCAGCCTATGATACAACTATAATCTGACAGAAAAACAAAATATTCTATAATCAAGCAACTTCTTCCAGTGCCTATCCACTTCATAGTGCTCTGCCACTATGTAAAACTATACTCACAGATTCCCTTTAGTAGCATTTTTAAAAGGTAAAAGATGTCTATATGCTAAAAATTAATCCCAATTCATTCTAGATATTATCTTATGTAGTATTAGGATATGAAGATAGTAGCCAAGAGACTGAGAAATGAGTGTACCTGCGTACAACTGTGTGTTCTATTTTTCAGGCTTAACAGCTTAGCTGTAACATTTGTACATTAGCTAAATAACATCTCAAGGGGAGATGGAGATAGAACCTTGATGTCTACTGATTGTACATGTGTCAGTTTGTGCTCTCAAAGGATGGTCCTTAAAAAACTCCCTGCTGGAAGCTATTGTGCATATTGTAAAAGGACCGTTGCTAAGTGCCAATTGAGCTAGTACTGTATACTTGCCATTTAAAAAGAAGATTTCATACCACTTGATTATGTTAAATAGAAATGTTTGAAATTTATACAGAATTACATCAAAATGGCACAGTAGTTATATGTCTAAAGGGCTGAGACTACTCTATCCCATAACTAACGTCAATCCTTCTGGTGGATGGTTAATGTAAGACTGTCACAGAGTGTATTACATGAGAAGTACAGAAAGTTTTAGAAGAGTGAAGCCATAAATATATATTGTCAGAGAACCTAAACCCATGTTTGCATTGAAATACACATCCATACGTACATACATACATATATATATTATATTTAATGTTTCAAATAACACAAATGGAATTTGGATTTTTAAGCATGTGGAAGTCTAGGTGAATTAAGTATGGTTTGTGTGTGTGTGTGTGTGTGTGTGTGTACTTAGTAGAGTCAAAGTGTCATGCTTTGTGTTATACAGGGTTCTTGTGGGATACCAGTATGTTGTGTTACTTTTAACAGTTCCTTCTGAAAATGCCATTTCTTCAGAGACTTCTGATTCCCCCCTACCAAAATTGGGGGAAGGAATTCTAACAACATTTTAGATGAACCCCTTCCATCAACCAGTTATATTTTCAGTGGATATGCATTCTATGCCCCTTATTAGTGCAGTATACATGCCATAAATGTAATAATAAGCTACCTTAAATCATGAAAATATGTAACTGGGAAGGAAGTAGACTAAATCCTGACTTTGCCTCCCTTTCCTGCAAACATCCCATGGAAATAACAAAAAAGAGACATTTTAAAAGAATAACACTAAGCTGTGTGTAGAAAATTTTCAAAAGGTGGTAGCTTTGAGCCAGAAAGTTTGAGAAAATCTTAGAAGATAGAATGGAGGTGACGGGAAAGTAGAGAAAGGAAAGGCACAGCTCAGATCCCCAGGGATGGGTGCAGATGTCCCAAGAGCCTGGGAGAAATGCTAAACCCGGGGTCTGTGAAAGAGTTTTATGGCATGTGAATTATTGCACCACAAAACTGTTTAAAAAATATTTTTTTTAGAGAATAAAGAAAAGCATTAGTGGACAGTAAGATAGCCATCAGGGCAGAGGGCCAGGAAGATCTGCTCTCTTCCCTTCCTACAGGGAAGTGACTCTTCCAGAGAAGCTCCAACTTCATAAGTCTTCTTTTAAGAACAAAAACAGAAACAAAAAATATGAGCTGGGAAGGGCTTCTTGTCTTGGTATTTGGGTGGGAAAAAAGTGAGCAGAACTTCATTTAGATCCCAACTATCACCAGGAAGACTGGGAGAGGACACGAAGAGGGATGGGAAGAGGCATCTATCTACCCAAGAAGCAAAATAATTAAAATGCTCCACCTTCATGGGGGATAGTCCCTAACAATGTTGGCTTTGGGAGAGAGCCCCACCTGCTAACCTGTCCAAGCCTCACAACCCCGAAGCCAAGCCTACTGATTGGCCTGAGCTGTCAACTAACACAGATACTGCTGTCAGCATCCCTCTTCCCTGCCCTGCCCCTGACTCCCACTCAAAGGATGGGTTCTTTTTTTTTTTTAATTGAAATATAGTCAGTTACAGTGTGTCCATTTCTGGTGTACAACATAATGTTTGAGTCATACGTATACATACGTATATTTGTTTTCAAATTCTTTTTCATCATACATTACTACAAGATGTTGAATATAGTTCCCTGTGCTATACAGAAGAACATTTTTAATCTATTTTATATAGTAGTTAATATTAGCAATTATAGAACTCTCAATTTATCCCTTCCCACCGACTTTCCCCCAGTAACCATAGGTTTGTTTACTATGTCTGTGAATCTGTTTCTGTCTTGTAGATAAGTTTATTAGTGTCTTTTTTCTTTTCTTTCTTTTTTCTTTAGATTTCACATATGAGTGATCTCATACGGTATTTTTCTTTCTCTTTCTGGCTTACTTCACTTAGAATGATGATCTCCAGATCCATCCATTTTACTGCAAATGGCATTATTTTATTCTTTTTTATGACTGAGTAGTATTCCATCGCATAAATATATCACAGCCTCTTTATCCCGTCATCTGTTAATGGACATTTAAGCTGTTTCTTTGCCATGATGGGCTCTTTTGTAAAGCTGACTGCTTACCTTTGACAGTACAGGCCTCCTAAACAGGCTAATCATATTGGTCCTTTACTTACAAATAGGAACCTACTACCATGTGTCATGGCATTTGATGAAGACCCGGTGGTTCAAAAGGGGAGGATCTGTGAGAACAAATAGAAATGATCCTGGAAAATAATACCCTTCGATTTCAGGAAGTATCTCACAGGCTGTTGTAATAACAATGATAATCAGAGAATGAAAGAAATTAGTCTCCGGGAATTTAAAACATGATTGACAAAATTAAAAAAGAAAATCTCTGAGTGACTGAAAAACCAACCTGGAATACTTCAAACAAGCGATTTGAGAAAGAAGCTTAAATATCTTAGAATTTAGAGCAAAACACAAAGGACTGAAAAATATGGGACAAAAATTAAAAGGTAGGGAGATTTGTTCCAGGGAATCCAAAATTCATCATATACACTTTTAGAAGCAGAGGATAGAGACAATGAAGAGGCATGGAACAGGAGGTAGAAAAAAAAAAAAAACCTCATCACATCTCGCAAGTACCAGAATGACAAAACTAACTTTGATGATGTGCAGTGTTGACAAGGACGTGGGAAGTAGGTCATCTTACAAACGATTTAGGGAGAATATACTCCGTGTAGCTTCTTTGAGAAATGAATTTACCTTGAATCTCACATTTTACTTCTAATAATTTTTATTACGGATAGTTCGTCCACATGAACAAGAACATATATTCCAGTGTTCACATAAGTGTGATTTTTAATAAAACCTGAAATAAGGTATCTGTCTATAATGATATATCTATGTAGTTAAAAACAAGGAAAAAATTTTATATGCTGATATGGATATGGAGAAATATCACATATAAATAAAGTTAAATGACAATAAAAAATTAAAGGAAACTTATGTTAAAAAAAGAATATAGATATAGCTATAGATTCTTCTGTGTGCCTGAAAGTTCCTTAAAGAAAACTAAACTGTATAATTCAGATTTTATTTTTGCTTCTAATTAGGTATGTTAATAAATCACAGTATTCTCAATGATTGAATCACAAAATAAAGTAACCTTAAAAAATGGCTCATTGGCTAAAAATAAAAAGTACTAATTCAGTGTATAAGTAATTTTTAATAAAGACAGTAACTCGCAAAAATAAAGCATTAAAATGCATCAAAAGGGGAAATTCATACATTCTCTTCCAGAATAGACAGTGCATATTCCTGGCTTATTCATAACTCATTAATTATATAGTGAACATATGAAATATTTCTATGTATTTTCTGATTTCACCATGTGTAAATTGAGGAAGACTCACTTTGTAGAAAAGTAAAGAGCTGTTTTAAACTCATTTAAGGAAAAAAAACTTAAATGGATCATAGTGTCTCATATTCACCTAAAAATGACAGAAATTGCCTATTTTATGGACTGTCCAAACTATTAGTCACTTTTTCTTGTCTCTTTGACTACCAACTTTTAGTTACTTTACTCTTAATCATCAGAGAAGAATCGTGTAGATTTGAAACTCAAACATGTGCTTTTCTCTGTTTGCTACTGACTCAAGGGAAAAAGATGGATAGAAGGGAATATTGAGTCTAAGAGATAAATTATAGGAACAGATATGTATTTAATAGAGGGATTAATATGAAATAACACATAACCTCATAGTGGAGGAGTGGTAAATTAGAATTTAAGTCCTCTGAAATATAATATAGCATTTGGGACATTTTATTTCATTAGCTCCTAAGTTATATGCCTTGAAGAACTAGTATCCCCAAAATATTACTGCATGTGACTACTGAAAAGGTTTCTGTATTTCTGCTCCTGACATTCTTGCTAATGGGATGTCCTAATGGACCCTCCACTAGAAAGCAGCTATATTATGATAAGGTACACTTTCAGTTATTGCTAGTTTCCTAAAATGTGGGGAATGTCTTTAAAACCTCCCTACTGACCCTCCTGTACACATACACACATTAACAGTGAACTGGAACCTTATCAGAGGAGTGAAGTTGGGGCAAAAAGATCAGAAGTCAAAATGCCAGTAGCAGCATTGCTGTGGGGACACTGAGGTTCCTCTGGTAAGGTGGTGAAGTTGGGACTGGGATTCCTTTGAGAAATCAAGAAAAGGACTGAAGTGATTTCAGGTTGGTATCCCTCCCTGTCACCCACAAATGAAAATACTTTTTAGAGGGGAGTTTTTCCCAATTTAGGCCCCAGGACCAGTAAAGATTAACTAAAGCATTTGTAAATGAAGGCCATCAAGTACGTAATGAGACCAGTTGTGATAAGGAAACGTTAAAAGAAACAGTGAACAAAAGATTTAGACATCAAGGAATACTGATACTAGGATTGCCAGACAGTTCATATATTGCATAGGAAATGTTTAAAGAAACGAAGGATGCATTAACAAAATGAGCATGAAACAAAAACTATCAGGAAAGCACTGATATATGTATATATATTACGTGCATAGAGGCCATTGTTGCAAGAAAAGACTCTACAGCTTGACAACCATGCAGCCTTTCTAATGATAATCTCTAACAGGGCTGATTGTCCAGCTCTCTTCAGCTGTTTACGAACTACACATGACACCTTTCTGCATTGACTGAGCTTCAAATCATCCAAAAGCTGGGGAAGGAGGACGTGGAGGAGTCCCAGGAGAGTCTGAGGAAGCACAAGACAAGTCTCCCTTTTTCTGTATAGCACCCTTCTGAAAGGAAAAATAAGTCCCTTTCTCGTATGTGTGTGTGTGTGTGTGTGTGTGTGTATTTTAATGGCTGCTTTCTTTTTCTCAGAGCATACCTGAATACAAATGAGCTTGAACACTCACTTTGCTTAAAGAGGTTACCTTCTTCTATTCTAGGAGGATGCTTGTAACAACAGAATGTGACTTCTGAGTTCTGGTGGAACTCAGCATGCTGGAAAAAGGGAAGACAGTCTGACTCAGTCTTACGTACTTCTGAAAACAATGGCCACTCTCTTGTGAAGTGGAACATTTTCATATATAGTGACATCTCAGTACACACATAATTCTTTGCACATTCATAATCCTCTTGCACATGTGCACCAGGAACCAGCTATAAGAATATAGGAAAATTGCTCCAAAGAGCAAACGACTAAAAACAACTCAAATGTGTATCAATAGGTGACTGGATAAACAAATAGAAATCTATTTAAGATGGAATTTTACACAGCAGTGAAGAGGAATGCTCTGCAGCTATAGGCTACATGCAGCCGTATGGATGAATCTTAGGAATGGAACATGGAAAAATAAAATTACAAAGATCACAAGTCCCAGAATACTGCATTTCGTGTTTTCATAAATCTTAAGAATGAGTGAAACTAGCCAATACATATTTATTCATCTTCTGTATATGATTAAAATTTTTTTAAAAAAATAATGACAAATTCAGATTTCAGGTTAGGGGGTAGAACTTTCAGGGGTGAGATAAAGAGGGGCACAGAGAAGAGCATATAGATGCATGCCAAGTTATTGGTAAAATTTGCCTCCTTGGATTATGATGAGTTCAGAGGTATTTTGATAGATCATTATTGTGATATACAAATATATAAAACATGTATTTATATATATCTAATATTGTATTTTAAAAGATAATGAACAAAATAGGTTAAACGTTTAAAAATGGTTCTTTAGTAAGATATGTGGGGAGCAGTTGAGTTAAATAATAAATTGGTATATTTAAAGTGGGACTTCTTAGAGATTTCAACATAATATTATTCATTGTGAATCTCTAAATGGGGATATATTTCTTTATCAAACACTTTAGGGGAAAAATAATCTCCTAGGTAAGTGAGAGTGCCACATCCCCCTGAATTCCTGTACCGTCTACCTGCCATTTTACCTGAAAGTGAACCATTAATTATCCCCTTATTACACTGAGGATCATTAGTCCACTGACAAATTCTAGATAGCTTTCAGCGAGACAATACGCTAATCAGCAACTTTTTAGTACGTGAGAGTTTATCTGGTAATGATACGTCACTTTTGAACGCAGAGAGTATCTCTGAGGAAATGGGCAACAGGACAGGTATGCTCCGTTTTGGTACGAGAAGGGGAAGGCTAGGTGCAAGGAATGAGAAAGTGGTTGGACCTCTTGGCATTGGTAAGAATCACAGGGAGGTACGTGGGAATTTAGTGTCAGGTCAGGGAATCTCCTGGAAGGAGAGAAGTGACCAGAGAAGGAAGAGGAGGGTGGATTTACACCGCTTACTCAGTAGCTGCCGTCATCTCCTTTGCATGCTTAGTCCTTGCTTTTCATTTCCTTCCAAGGTTGGACCAGTCATGCTTGAACTAGTTGTGTTACAGCAGATGCTGGCAGTGCTTGATTCGTATCCCCTCAGCCCACTCAGATTCACCTGCAGCTTTGATGCACAATTCTGATATATACCGATGGCTTCCTACCTTAAGCACCAGCGTCTCTCTCTACTGGATGTGATGTTTACCTAGATTACAGGGCAAGCCCAAAGTATCTTGTTTTTAGAGTCACCAACAGCCTCCCACTACCACTGAGGAAAGACAGATGGCTAAGTACCCAAGTTATCTCCTTCCTTGGAGGTGTGTTTACAGTGTCTTTTGAGAATTCCCAGGGGCGTTGAACTCCAGTTGCTCACAGTGGGAACTTAGCCATTAACACATCCTCTTTAAGACCCTCTCCTCTTCCATTCTCATTCCATCATTCTCACACTGCGTTTCCTGGGATCACTTCCAAAATCAACTACTTGACCTACGTTTTTATCTCAGGGTCAGCTTTTAGAGGACAGAAAATTGGCGTGTATGCCCTCAAGTTTTTAACACCTTCTCCTCCCTTTTTAATGTATTCAGTAGCATTTGTTGTGGCTACAGAAAATGCCAGAGTAAATGTTAGATGCCGCTACATTTTAAGTATGTGGTACCCATGCTGCAATGTATTTACATAAAGTTCTTTAATCAATACGGTTTCTCTTGCTCCTTCTATCACCAGGGCAAAGACTTACCCTACTGCACAAGATGGAGTTATTTCTGCTGCAGGCAGGTTACTTGTCATTAAGCCTCAACTGTCAAACTCAGTACAGAAAAATCCAGAAGCCAGTCCCTGAGTGACTGTTTTTGAAGCTGTGATACATGGTGGGGAGAGTGGAAGTATGAAAATGAGAAGGAAGAGGAGGCTCATGCCTTTCTAATCAAGAGCTGATGCTTTCCAGCATTGTCACTTTCTCCACATGTCAGTAGAGGAGGGTTTTTCTAATCACCAGTGATCTTTGAAGAGTTCAACAGGCAATTCTATCTTGTATTTTGAGAATTTGGGGCACTTGTGCCTCACATCAGAACCAGACTTGTAGATAACCAACTACACCCTGCTAAGGCAGTCTGATCCATAACCGAATGTATGTCAAGGGCACTGGGAAGGAGAGACTTTGGGATATTTTCTTTCAGTAAATGTAGATGGTACAGTGATACTTAGGACAGTAATAAGGCGAGCAACGGTCGTATGCCCTATGAAAACTTTTACCAGTGGCCCAAGCTAGGGACCCATGATTATTCAGATATCCATTTCTGTCTGTAAAGGATCTAGAAGCTCCTGCCTTGCCGTTTCTGAGCTAACTGCTCTTGGCAATTTTACAAGACAAATCAGAAAGTAATCAGAATTCTCCCAAGCTCCCTTGAACCAGGTAGAGAATCCAAGTTGAATACACTGAATTCTCAGAGGTGATAGGGGAACTAGAGGAAAATGCCCTCCTCTAACCTCTCAGCAATGTCAGGCCATTCATGCTGGCAAGGACCAGAGCTCTGGAATGTCGAAGATTAAGAAACACACCCCTCTGAGAAAGGGTGGTATCTAAATTTGATAACGTTGGAGGAAAAATCTAAATAGAGATCAACTATGAAGCCCTGGGTATGCTTCCCTGACCTCCCCCGGGGACTGAGCAGTACTGATAAAGGTAGTTTTCTTGATAATTTAGCTAAGGATTCAACAACCATGTCAGAACACACAATGCCTCCATATATGTGCTCTGAAAATGAGAAACTGCTGAGCATCTCTCTATGGTCCAGGGTAACACTAAAACCCAGAAAGAAAAGGATGTGACCTAGGAGATTTTATAACAGAACAGTTATTCTAATGTGAGGTGGCTCTAAAGTCTTCAGTGGTAACAAAGGAGTCAGGTTAACCACCGTTCCTATACAGTATTGCTAGAGAAATGCTTTCATGCTCATTTATGCACTGAGACCAGCCATGGGCAAAGTTTTACATTTGTGATCATTTTTCTTCCTTTGTGTTCCATGGTGTACTGGTTAGAGAGAGCCACTGTGAGCATCTCTTCCAAACTGTGTATTCACTGATGTCACATGGTGGCTTGAAATTAGCCATGGGAGGGGTATTTATACCACAGAAACAGGAAGTGGGCATGAGTTATAAATCAGAGCTCCCTCCCACCCCAGCGTGTTGTTAAACATTTATAAGTGTGTGCCCATTTATATTGAAATATGAAACGAAAACAAGCAGAGATCTCCGGCTTCTTGCCTTTGGCCAGGGAATTCATCTCACTCAGATACTTTGGTCATGATGAGCCTGGGCCCTGGGGCAACTTTGGAATATTCATGAATCAGTGTGTTTTATCTGGTAAATGTCTAATTTTCAAATTCTGGGTAAGTGACCCAATCTCTGTGAGACTTAGACTTCTCATATGCAAAAACAGTTGTAATACTTGCCCTATCTATTTCTCTCTTGTGGTGAGATTTCAAATGAATAATGCATGTGAAAAAACTAATTACAATGTACATATAATTGTATACTATAGCATACAGATATATTTAATATACTTAAACATAATATTATGGGAATAACAGTCAAAAATCGACATTTTTTTTAGTGTTTAGTATTTGCCCAGCACTGTTTTAAGTGCTCTGTGTGTTTTAATCATTTTATCCTCATCAACCATATGAGGTAGGTGCTATTATTATTATTCCCATTTTACATTTGTGAAAACTAAGGTACAATGAGGTTAAATAACTTGCCCAAGATCATACCATTAGTAAGTGGCAGAGCTGAGATCACAAACCCAGGCAGTTTAGCTTCAGATCCTGAGATCTTAGTCACTACAGAGGTTAAATGCCCAAGGTAAATACAGATCTTTTTAATAGATAATCTATTTGCTCTAAGAGTGTGAACTTTAATTTCTGCATTGGCACCTTGTTATATAAGCCCCGAAATATCATAGTGAAAACAGAAAAAATTTAAACCTAGTGGACACTGTGTTTAAGATTTTATATCATATCAAAGATAAAAATATTGGTATTACAATGCCAAGAAGCCTCCAAGATTTAAAGTTTCATGGGTCTTTAAAAGCAAGAAAAACTATATTATTTTCTTCTATTGTAAAGAAATAGAAGTGCATTATCAAATATTTGGAGGGGGGAGAAACAAGAAAAATCAGATTCTATAAATTCATTCTATATATATATGACATTTGGTTAGAATGTCATTAGTAAGATGGTAGAGATGGGTAGTTGGACTTGTATTGCATATTAAGATGCTTTATAGGTAATGAAGGCTATAAGTTTGGGTTAAAATGGCAGCATTTGGCTTTTAGGATGATCTGAATGCAGATGTAAAGTGATCAAAGGAAGTCTAGATTGGTGGCTGGGAGAGCACATAAGAGGGTTTGGAAGAGTTTAGGTGAGGTTTAACAAAGTTCTGAATTAGGTTACTAGTAATAAAGAGCACAAGAAGAAACAGATTTGTAAAATAATGGGGAAGTAAAATTGACAAGTTTGATGACTAATTGGAGTATATGGAAAAACTGTTTTGAGGGGAGAAAGCTTCTCAATACAGTTTTGAATATGTTGAATTTGAAAGGCCTGCTTTGTACTCAAGCTGGTATGTCCTGTAAGCACTTTGATATATGAATATAATATGTATATTATTTTAAAACTTTGGGAGGAATTATCATAAAGATATTAAACCAGGAGAGTGGATGAGATGTCCTGAAGATAGTGCTAAAAGAGCAGAGGATAAAAAAACAGAAATCAGAGAAGGGTAAGTTAATTAAAGGATAAGTTGTTGGAGTGTCACCTGCAGTCAGGAAACGTGGTGCCTGAAAGATATCCTTTAGATTTGAAAAAACAGTGGACACCAGTGCACTTATTAAGGCCAGTTTCTTTGGAGGGAGTATAGGGAGGTCAAGCTGCAGATGCCTTTGCATCAAAGGTGAATCAGTTTTCATTCTTAATCTTATTTATAGTATCTTCTGTAAGACAAATTTGGTCTTATATTTTCAACTTCTTTTCGGGTTTATTGGCATTTCCTATTCATTTATTTCTTTAAATCAACAGTTCTGAACGAGTGATCTGGGGCCCCCTGGGAGTTCCCAAGATCCCTTTGAGGGGTTCACAAAGTCAAAACTTTTTGTAACGATACTAAGACATCATTTGCCTCATTCAACTCTCATTTTCTCATGAGTGTACAGTGGAATTGTCCAGAGGTTGCATAAGTGATGTCGTCATCATTCTGATAGTTAATGAAATGTGTATTTGTCTATAATTCTGTTTTAAAAGTTGCCCCATTTTGATTTGTGAATGTGGTTAAGTGTTAGTGTAGAAGAAGAAACAAACCCTACCAACGCTTTGATCTTGAACTTCTAGCCTCCAGAACTGTGAGCAATAGATTTCTGTTGTTTAAACCATCTAGTCTGTATGGTACTTTGTTATGACAACCCCAGAGAACTAACACAGGTAGGAACCTTAATTATTTTTGTCTGCAACTCTGTAAAGGAATTTTTATGGAATATTATTATTCCAGAAATTCACAACATATGATAAGCTGGTGCTTTTGAAACTGTAGTACAGAATACTACTTTTGCAGAATGTTAGTTGATATTATTTGCAAGAAGGAAATTCATAGTCAAGTAATGTTGGAAAACACCGGATTATAGCATAATTTCTTAGAGATGTTAATGTATAATTTTTTATCCTGAATGTATAAGATGGAGTACTCATTTATTACTATTTTCTGAAACCCACCTCTTTTTTTAATTAGGAACAGTAATCCAATAAATATATTTTAAGAATTAAAAAAATTACTTCTATTATTTGTTGCAGGATCAGATCTTTCAATCTGTAGACTTGTGTCTTTCTCCATGTACAAAAAGGATTTTTCCCCCTCCTCTTCTGTCTGTGTCCAATTTAGATTGAAGGTTATTGTTTCTGTCCCAATTGGTCTAATTCCTTCTTCTAAAATACCAATTGGCCATGAATGCAATTTCATTTCTTCCTAGTTCACATTTCTAATCTTCTCTCTTGTCTTTTCATCTCTTTGTCTTTGTGCTTTGTGCTCTAGGGGAGTTTCTTATGATTTCCTTAATCATTGATTTAATTTTATGTCATGTCAATTTTCCTCTCTCTATTTCTTAAGCCAATACTTATTTAGATGTTTTATTTTCAGTTTCTTTATAATAGATCCTTGTTTTATCCTGCTCTCTTTTACATCTTTTGGCTATTCATTGAGCTACCCTTTCATCTGAGAATATTTTGTCTTATTTAATATTTCATCTCCTCTTTCAATGTTCATGCTCCTCCATTTAACAATAAGTACAAAAATCTGCTTTCCCCAAAACACTGCTGTTTTGCTGTAGTGTAAATCTTTCAAGTTTCTTTTGGCTTTCACTCTTGAGTAAATTTTTTTTTTAATCTTAGGGTATGATGTGGAGTCTTTTTATTGTCTTCATGATGAGTGTGTGCATGTGTGCCGGGTATGGATAGGTTTATTTGTGTGCTTGAGAATGCACATGCTCATTAATGATAAGACCGTTCGAATTAGTTGTTTGCCAGTATTTGGGGTGGAAGGACTCTTCGTGATTGGCCTCATGGCTTATTCAGGTGTTGTCAGCATCCACTTCTAAGTTATTAAGTCAGAAGACTTGCTCTCTCCTCACATGAATTTTTACTGTCCAGTTATTAATTATCTAATAACAATGGCTGATACTTAGTGATCACTATGTGCCAGTTATTATTCTAAGTGCTTTAGGTGATTCCACTCATTTAAGCCTCTCTCTCTCTCTCTCTCTCTCTCTCACACACACACACACACACACACACACACACACACAAACCTATGGGGAACATGAGGCACAGTTAGGTTAAGTAACTTGCCCAAGGCTATGTAATTATGAAGGAGCCAAACCTAGGTACCCAACCACTGTGCAGTACCATCTCTCTTAAATGGACTGAGATGAGATGTCCCTTGCCCACTGCCTCATCATCTGACCACAAAGAATTCTTTCAGATATTCACCAGTTATTTGAAAAAGTTCTATAATCCTGTTGCTTGAAAAAATTACAGCTTCAGAGTGGGTTGCATGCAAGTCTGTCCCTACCTTGCAACCTCTCTACTGCAAAATTCCCATGACAAGAGGAAACGTTGCACTGGCCATGCCTTTGTATGGCTTGGTTTTGTTCTGGGAAAATAGTCTTCAAACAGATATAGAAAGAGAGGTTCTAATGGGGATAATGGTGTGTAATGGTCCTGTCCAGCTCAGAAAGTATCTTTGGCATAGTAGAAAGGTGCATACAAAATCCTTTCTGTTAAGACATCAAGTTTTTGACACAAGCACACAGTGGGATTCAATGGAAATGTCCTTCTTTGTTCCTGCCTAGCCCTGATAACCTGCCTTAGGGCTCCTTTACTTTGGTCATGGAAATTCCTCCTGGGATTATGCGGACTGTAAAGAACATTCCTAGTTACTAGCGCTATCGAAATCGCGCTTTTCTTTATACATTTGCATAAACATATAAAAGGGAAAGTTTAACCTTATTATTTTACATGAAGTGGGGAGTCAGTCTGGTGTTCTGACCAGGCTGTTTGGAGGGTGGATAACCAGGGTCAGCTTTGGGAATGAGGTCATTGAGGGCAAAGGTTCACAATGTAAATGAGACAATTTCAAGATGAAAAAAAATATCTGAAACATCAAGGCCAGAACAATGATGGAAAGGAAGAAATTAACTAAAAAAAGGAGGACCAATAGTGGCAGTCAGGTAAATGAGTCAGTAGAACTTAGAGAAAATACCCACTTTGGTTATGACCTACAGAGAAAGAGTCTTTGGTTATTTTCATGGCTAGAAGGAAGCTATTAAGCCCAAATAATTTAAATTAATTTATTATTAATAATATTATTAATCTATTAAGCCCAAATTCATTTAAACACAGCTGCAAGCCCCATTATCTAAGGTGGCAAAGACTCTAACCCTAAGGCATCCTAAAAAGGGGGAGGTTCTTAGCCTGAATTGTTCCTGTGGATTGCATTGTACCAGGTTCATTGGACTTTCACTAAAGTAAATCGTAGCATCTGTGGAAGTATATCACATCTTGTATGAATATTCAAGTTTTTTACTTTGAGTGAATAGGCAAGTAAATGAAGGAAGGAGTAGACTGTAGAAGCTTGGTGAATGGCAGTGAAAGCATAAGAGAGATTCATCTGGACATGCACAGCAGGAGTCACATGGCTCAGACTTTATGTCCTCAGTCACTTGGAAGTGGTTGACTTCTGGCACAGCGGGATGCTTTGAGAGCCAAACAGGAGAGTATTTTCTTCCTGAATGGTCTTCCCTTTGGTCTGATGCTGCTGAGGGTAATTCTTGTACCAATTTTGATCCCTCCACAGTGGATCCTCAGATTCCACCACATTTCCTTTGAAAAGTACTTCTCTCAAATTACAAAGTATTTTTCTTTTTCAATTAAATTTTAATTTCAAATATGTTCTAGGATCATCAGCTATATACTTGTACAATTTTATGAAATTTATCTTTGGCATATTTTTCTAGAAAAATAATTTATTCATAGAACTTTTTCTTACTTAGATGCAACAGAGAATTAATTTAAAAAACATGATTCAAATTTACTAGCTGAATGCAATTTTCCCTCCGTAGTAACAATATAAGAAACTTTATGATATACATACACATTTTATCAAAGCATGTAGAAATATTTAAGGATCTAACAATAAGGTAAAATCAATGTAAAGTAAAAGTGAAACCCTAAAAATTACGATTTATGTATAGAAATAACTAGAAGTCATAAACAGTAGAATGCATGTATTTGTGTACATCATACATGTTTATGAATATATACAAAATGTATAGAATGAGTTAGAAAAATTGAAATCTCATTTCAAAATAATAAAGGCATTCTTTTTTATATTTGCTTTGCATTTTATACTAAATTTTATTGAAGTGTATTTTTTAAATCATTCATTTTTGTATCCATTTTTGTCAAATTATAATCTTTTATTACTTAATAATAGGGGATAAGAAGCCTTTTAAGCACATAAAAATGATGACATTTTGATGGAATTCAGTTGAGCAATAATTTTATCAAATAATATATTTCTTTTTAAAAATACTATTAAAGAAAATATCACACACAAATTGGACAGAATAGAAAGAAAAATGTCATCTTAGATCATTTATCCCACTTTTCAGGTAACTGTTTAATTCTGCAATTATACAGTGTGTTGATATATAATTGAAATACATGTAATATGGAAAGGAAAAATTTATCAATACATTATGCCAATTATTTTATGACAAATATTCATACTATTTCTATAGACAGAAGAAAATTTAATAAATGATACATAAAGGCTAAAGCAAGAAATTTATTTTTAAAAAGCTAAAATCATACTATCAAGTGAATAATCTTTTTCTTCATATTAATTCCCTTGGGAAAGCTCATCATAAGAACTTCAGCATATTCCAATTTAGATGAGAGTATGTATTGCAATGATGCTGTCACTGTTGAAAACAATTTTGGAATACCTGCTTTGGTATTATGTATGAGTCATTCAATAAGTTCTGTAAGAAATTCAGGTTTTTTTTGTGAGTAAGCAAGTCCATACATCATTGATAAAATTTTGCCAGTATTAAGGCATTAACATGAATGTGCCATAGATTCTTAAGACAATTCAGAAGATGAGTTAAAAAATTACTTTAAACAGTGGTGTAACTGTTGAAATAAAGTCTACAGCCTTCCAAGACAATTGCTTCAAGGAACATAGAATTGCTTTTTTGATTGTACACATTTGGTATGTTTGCTTAAAGCATTCTGACAATAATTCTTTCAACACTGCTTGCTTTTATAACACCAAATGATGGATGCATGTAGACTTGAATATGTTTATTTGATTATTTCACAGATCAATTCTATCATGCTCTCTTTAACACTCTTCTTAATACTAAATTTGAATATTAATTATAGAATACATTAGCACAGATTTTAATATAAAGCATTCAAAATATCATTTAAAATTATCCTTACCATTAGAGGAACAGAAAGTATCTTTTTTCTTTTTTTTAATTAAAGTATACTCAGTTGTAATATGTCAATTTCTGGTGTACAGCATAATGTTTTAGTCATACATATACATACATATATTCATTACATATCCTTTTCATTGTAGGCTACTACAAGATATTGAATATAGTTCCCTGTGCTATACAGAAGAAATCTGTTTTTTTTAATCAATTTTATATATAGTAGTTAGTGGGAAGTAATCTTTAAGCAAAGTATCATTAGAAGGCAATAGAGAAGAGAGAAGATTTAATATCTTCCTACTCCATTTTAGAGATGAGAAGATTAAGAGCTAGAGAAGTTAAATGATTTGCACACAGAAAATAAAATCTTCCAGATGTGGAGGATATCAAAGGAACATGATCTCTTGGACCACAGGAATAGCAACTAAGTCACCTAGGTTTCTATTAGGTGATATAAAAGGGGCAAAAATCAATGCTAACATTTTGGGGTTTATGTATACCAAGTTATCCTAGGATATTGACTTTTTGAATGTTTTGGTTTGGGGATATTTTTAATATCTTTAGTAAATAGAAGAACTAGGACAAAATGAAAGAAGCCAAATGTTGACTCTTCACATTTCAATAGCTACAACCCTTATTCCTGCAAGTGTCAGTCATTTGATACCCGTGCAATCTGAGCTGGCAGCCTTGTTGCAGACTTTCCCTTTCCAGTGCACTCTAAAGAAAGCAGTAAGATGCTCTTTCTTTTAATGAAATTCTAAGAATCTAACTTCTCCATTTTCTAATGACATTTGGTAACACCTCTCAAAACAAATAAATAATGAAGAGGTATTATTTATATAACAGGGATTCCAAACATATTTTAATTACCTTTTGGATTGCCCTAATCACACATTCTTCCCTTTTTCTGTAAACCACTTTTAATTGACTGGGAACAGAACCAGTAACTCAAAGCTTATTAGCAACATAAACAAGCAATAGCACTAAATGGGGAACCACAGGATGGCATCTAGTGAAGGTAATAATTGCAATATTGGCTCATGTTCATTTGGGCCCCTGCAGCGAAGACTAACAATAGTGCATTATCTTGGGAGTGGGGTAGAAAACGCGTTATTCTAGGTAGAGTTCCTTTCCTTCATTTCCTTTTTTCTTTCTGTTTTTTTTTTTCCTATGCTTCTTTTCCATTTTCTTTTAAATTTTGTTTTTTATTGAAATGTAGTTGCTTTACCATGTTAGTTTCAGGTATACAGCAGTTATACATATGCATACTTTTTTTTTTCAGATTCCTTCGCTTTATATGTTATTACAAGAAATTGAATATAGTTCCCTGTGCTATACAGTAGGTCCTTGTTGTTTATCTGTCTTATATGTAGTAATGTGTATGTGCAACCTATGTTTTCCAGACCAAGCCAGCCTGAAGTATAAAAAGACACAATTTAAATAGTTAAAATGCTGTCATTGCTATACAATTTTTTCAGCAGAATCCCTGGAATGTCAGCCCTCATAGGTTCCTTCCTCAATCAGTAATGCTTTCAACAATACAAGAGCTTGTATCTTAATGATTAAAGGCACAAACCCTACAACTAGCTGCCTGAGTTAGTCTAGTTCTAATCCTTAATAGATGTGCAAGTTCTAAACCTTTCTGTGTCAGTTTCCTGATGTATAAAATGATATTATCTTAATAATAATAATAAAACAATTGTACATCATAGAATTACTATGTGGATGAGTTAATGTGCATAAAGCAATTAGGATGGTGCTTGTGAGAGTAAGACTATTGTTGACATTTTTTCTATATACTAACATATTCTGAAAGTGTTTCAAGCCTAATTCTGTTAGCTTGTATGTCTCTTTATTTTAGACTGTATCTGTTTTATACCTTTTATTTAGCTCAGTATTTCAATTTCTTGATCTCCCCTATGCACCATTATCTCTGCTACAAGGTGGGATTCAGCTTGTATCGCTGACATCTCATCAACGAGTGTTCAGCTAATGAACCTTAACTTGTTTCTTCTTTCAGCATACTTTCTTCTTTTATTTGGGGCACTGCACAGTGCTTCAGGAGCACAGTAGTTAAACGGGTGTTAAAACTGAGTGCAACTCCGGTATGTTTAACTGTTATCTCTGTCATGAGTAATTTAAGATGTTCACGTAGATAGCTTAGCAGGAAAAGTATCCAAAAACCTAATTTCCCACTTTGAGTAAGCTGAGTTTAACTACTGCTAAGGCCTTCAAAATGCAAAACAGGTAGAAGGTGTATACATATGCAAAATCCAGATCCTCTGACAGCTCCTTCCAAAAGTCCCTTTTTATATCTCGTATTTCTACTAATGAATAAACTAGATAGAATTATCAGATCATTTTTTCATTTGAAAATAGATTTAAAGTTCTCCACATGTATAGGGCATAATACTTATCTCAAAGTACAGTACTTCCCACTTTAGTGCCAACTTCACTCCTTATTTTAGAACTTCAAGATTCCAGCCCAGCGCTTAACCACATAGATGTGTGACCTATGTGCTTAGGTCTAATGCAGATGACAGCTGGTCCTTCCTCACAGAAGTGTTGTGAGAGTTAAATACATTAAGGTGTATACAGCCTCTGTATTGCTACTAGAACTCCTCAAAATGTTATTTCAGAAGTTCAGGATCTCACTCTGGCAAAAAATATTTTGGAATGAAGGTTTGAAAATTCGTATCAGTAAGATTTTAAACAGAGTCTGTTAAGTTTGTAGTGAATTTCCCTAATTACACTGTCAGAGTATTACAGAAAATTAGATACCCAGATAATAGTATTTATATACAAGTTATATTTTTAGAAAATAGCTAACTTGCTTAAGTTTGCTTTGACTGTGGCGCTTTGACCGTTGAAAAATATTTTAATGACATGTGACAATGAGTTGTTCTTCTGACCATCATGAATTTATTTTGTCATTATAATCTCTAGCTTATCTCTCATCCATACATAAACGATGACGTGGACACACATATATATGTAGAGAGAGTTGCGCTATTGTTCTATACTACTATTAGTGACAATGACAAGTTTTGTAACTGTAGCATTTGTAGATATTTCTCCTGTCTTTGTCCAACATAAATTATTTTCTCTTGCTAATAGCCTAAGATTACTACAATGCAAGTTTTGAAGAATCCTGGTTCTACTTCTTATGTATTTCATCCTGTGGTATAAAAATTATATTTTCTTTTAAAAAAAAACCTTTCTGGGAAACTGAAAACACTTCTGAATGATAATACACCTTGTTATTTGTAAAACAAACCTTGAAACTCTCTTTTAAAGCCTGGAGTTCTAGCAATTATTAGATCACAGTTACACTCTGTCAAGACTAAATGTCTTACATCCTTGCTGGAAGAGCTGAAGACCCTGAGATTACAATATATTTGAACAAGAAGGTGCTAACTTTGCATTATTTTCCATTCTTCTTCCTGTCTTTGTCAGGAGGCTGGAGCCATGCTGTGCTATTCTCTATTCTGGTTGCCACCTTTGTCATGAGAATGAGACACCAGAATCGGAATGTTTCCTGTGAGATATAATAGCATGCTTTCCTGATCTCACCTCTCAGGATGCTGTATTTCGTTAGGTTAGAGCCTCTGAATCCCTTAGAGCCTCAGCTTAACATTCACCATTCATGCAAGGTGTCCTTTTTGCTTGTATTCATTGTAAAAGTATTTGATGTCCTGGTCAGCCTTGCAACCCTTCTCTATCTCACACGCCTTTTAAAAGCACTGTTATTATTTTCTATCATTATCAGGCCAATCGAATGTATATTGCAATTTGTGGTTTACAGAAGCATACACATGGCTTAATTATTTTTAAAAAAAAATACCCATCACTTACAAATATTTCAGTATTCCAGTGACACATAGGAATATACAAGAAGTAGCTGCTATGCTTTTGGGAGAAGAGATGATGAGATGGACACTTAAAATAAAAGGAGCTCCTTCTCTGGAAGATGTATTTATTTTGTATTTAGAAAATTTCTACTTAAAATGTTCATTTCATTTGGGGGCATATTTTAAAATTACTCTAAATTTTGCATCTCATCCAGGCTAAGATATAAATACTATATTGTAATTTTAGACCATGCTTCTGCCCACTGTGTTTTTTTTTTCTACAGTGAGCATTTATTAACTGATGAGAAAGTGTTTCTAAAAAACTTAAGAGACTCAACTCAAATGCAACATCCACTCAGATATACATCCAAGTAATAACCACTTAACTTTTTACAAATGTTGGGATATATGGAGCCAACATGATCAACATCTCTATGCTATTGCATTTCTCAATATAGATAGAATTTCATACCCATGCAGGGTAAGGGAAGAGGACATGGTAAGCATGAGAAATCCTTTTGAATTTGAAAAGTGTACATACAAGAACTGTAAGAATCTAGTCAGTGATAGAACTTCCTGTTTTATGTATGTGAGAAATATTTTCCAGTAACTTTAGTCTTGATTTTAGTTTTTTTTCCTTCAGAAGAAATTGACCTAAAGTTGAATTACACGTGTCCTTTTTCTAGGATTAAAAACAATGTAATTATAATCCATTTAAGCCAGATTAATAAGAAAAACAGAAACCACTCTTAAGTGTTTCAGCAGAGAGGTTATAACGTAGGTGATTGGTGCTCTAACTCTGGCCAACTAGGAAGCAACTAGGTTCTCACTGGCAGTGAAGAACCCCTAGAGTCTTGGCCACATCTTCCACTTGGCCTCTAGACTGAACGTTCTCCCTTGTAGCATTTGTTGTAACACTACCTCCCACTGTGGTCATGGTGGGGGCATCCATGGCAGCTCCGCTGGCTCACTCTCAACTCAATGAGTGCTACTACCCCTCTCCTCTGGGCTAGTCAGAGATGTGTGATTCGCTTCATACCTCATAGAAGCCAAGAGAAGCTTAGGTGCACTTAGATCCTTCTGCCTAACCGTGATGGGTGCATACTTTTCCACCATGCGTCTCCTGGTGGATGTGGAGCAATCCTATTAAACAATCTCCTCTTAGATTCCCACACATGAACATAGAACAAGCTCCTCACTGCCATTTCAAGTCCCTTCAATCAGTCTAACTCACCTCCTACCTCTGGGCACCTGTCTCCAGAGGAGATCAGGATATACATTCCAGTGGCAGCCTCACTTGTCTGCCTTCTTCCTTGTCATTGAACTTCCTCGAGACTGCGGGGCAGGCTTCTGTTCTGCTCTGGACCTCTCTCTGATGAACTGTATGGTGTAACTCACCAGGTTTGTAGGCCAGTATGGTCAATGTATCAATGTATGCCAGCCATTATTTAGAAAAGTATTTATTCCTAATAAAAGCTTTATTTTAAATATAGTTGTCTTATTTTAAAAATAAAAATATCATATTATGAAGATTAGAAATTGTGTATTTCTCTAATATGTCTGCTCTAAGGGTCCTATTTCCTATCTCCCAATGCACAGTAAATGGAAATCCTGTTGTAGATAGGAAAAAATATTATGTATAAAAAAATGGAAAGAAAAAAACACACTTATATTTCCTGTTTTAAAAAGATAAGCTTGGGTAAGAGAGGCGCCCAATGAATGGGCCAGGAGCTGAACATGAAAGCACGTGCAGCTCTTTCAAATCTGCTCAGTTCTGCTGGGTGCTAGGTAACCCGAGGGAAGGGAGAATAGGCAGGTTCTGAATCTTCTTACTTCACCAGACTTAAGCGATGGAGATTTGAGACATAGAGTGTTTGTGTTTCAAGACTCAAGAGTGTGTATCTTTGGTAGAACTTGCAGGCTGCTGAGTTGTGAAGTCATTCTCATACTCAAAGTTGTTGAAGAGCGGTTCCGTATAACTCAGTGGAGACAGCCGACCTTTTACTGTAGCTTGTGTCAGGTTGGAGCCCTTTCAGAGCAGTTCTGCTCACAGCCAGTGTTAAGTTTAGGTGAGAGGTCTTCGTGCCTCAGGAGGCCTGAAGATCCAGCGTTAATTCTCACTGCTACAGGGTCATTCAGTTTAAGATCACAACTTCCCAAGATGTGGTCAGCCAGCCTTCCCGGGGGCACACATGGTTCAGACAAAAGTTCAAGAGACTAGCTCCAGAAAAACTGTCCAGCTTTTTGCAGTGCCACCAATAATGGTGTTCTAAAGCTGCTCAAAGCATAACTGCATTGCTATTTTATTTCCCCAGGACAGTGGAACCAGATATTTCATCATCTGAGGGACACTGCTCAAGTTACTCTTCCAAGAACAGGAAAGATCATCTAAAGGTAATTTGTTTTTTTTACATTTACATAGATAGAGGAGACCATTGCATCAGTTTTTGACAGAGTAAAGAAAAGTAGCCTTTCTTCATAAAAGCTATTCATTTGAAGTTTATGCATATGTCTGTGTGGTTATTAGATTTATCTGTCACCCTAGCTGTAAACTCCACTAGTGCAGGTGCCTTATTTCTTTAGTTCTCTTTGTGTCCAGTGCCTAACATGGAACCTGCCACAGAAATGGGTTAAAATAAATACTTGTGGAATTAATAAATGAGTAAATCTACCCCAAGATGATGTTGTCCACTTGCTATGCTGTGAAGTACCGTTTCTAGCTAAAGAAGAGAGGAGACAACATCAGGCTAATCCTGGATGTGGTGATCCTCAAGCTGAGACAGCTTCCTAAAAAGAGGAAGCTATTGAAGGCTCAGATTGATTCAACCTATGGATAAACATTTTAGGAAATTACATGATTTAGCCCTACATTTTAAATCAGATAGACCCATCAGTATTTATTACGGTACATCAAATTGTGTTCTGAAAAATATCATTCACTAGGTAGGTAATATGTGGAAAATTAAAGTGAAATGAGTTTAGAATCAATGGGACAAACAGGTTTCTTTATTGAAGGACTTCTCATAGCCATTGAGGAAGTACTATACTCTGAAATACCGTATCCTGATACCTCAAACTTATTTGACCAGGGAGTTTTCTTTTTATACTAACTTTCCTAATTTTTATGTTCCATGTTGAAATATTTAAAAACTTTAAAAAATTTAAGCCTGAACTCCAGAAAATAGTGTAAAACAATTGATTATGATGATATAATAGCAATTTGTGCACTTTTAAGGATTCCACAACATTAAGGCTTATTTTCAATCAGATTTGTGAGCCAGAGAGTAATTATGTTTTATTCATCCTTGTTGCAAACATTCTAGCACTTTTTAGTGCTTGGCACGTAGCAAGTCTTCAATAAATATCAGTTTAATAAAGGAGGCAATGAAAGCTATGTCTAACTAAAGTGTTTGCTATATTGAATGTAATAATTATTCTGAGTTAGCAATACCTTTTAACAGTCTGAGACTAATAGTGCATGCTGATGAAAATATGTGTTGTTAAAAGTTAAAAAAAATTCACAAATCAGGAAAAATAATGCATATACACAGCTTTTTTCCTACAGAAAAGGAGAGAGTAGATAGGATATATTTATTATACCAAAATGTAATAAGTATCAATTTTAAAAATCAGTGTATGAAAGAATAACACAAAATTTTGATGAAGAAAGAGAATAATAGGACTCTCTGAAGACTCTGTACTGTCTTGATTTACGGAAGTCAGATTCTTAGTAGTAGTAGTAGTATATTTTCCTATGGAATATCTTAGTAGACTTGGCTTCCTAGTTTTTGTTCAGTTCTATGGAGTTTACCCTGGTAAAATAACTTCGTTTGGTGACTGGCAAAATTTCAGAAATTAGGTTGTTACATTTCTTAGCTTACACCCAGGAGCCACCCACAGCTGGATAGGAAAATACACCTGAACATACTGGGCTATATCACAGTAATGGCTATAACATCCCAATAACCAGTATCTAAAGTGGAGTCAGAAAATGATTATGACTAGAGGTTACTAATTATTTTTATAAGGTTTGTCCCTAAAAATTTGAGAGTACAGCTAGAAGTCCCTAATTTGACATAATTAGAAACATCAAGCTCCTAAACATAGGTGTTGGAAGGTTTAGTAGGAAGGCCATTCATAAGCTACTGATTTTTTTCATTTGGGGGATTGTAATAAGCCAAGAAGATCTCAAGAACCCTATCTCGCCTCAGTCAGTGGTTGAGGACAAATGTGGTTATATTTGAATGCTTTAAAATGTATGATGTGCTTCACAAGTGAACTTTTTTTTATTAATTTGTCTATACAGTTTGTGGATAGATTTTTTAAGCTATACATTATATTCTGGTGGGAAAGGGCAATTATTTGTCTCATCTGTTGTTTTTCCCATTGCCTGAGGGGCATCTATGGATTTGAACCCAGCTTGAGTCCTCTTTGAAACATAAACCTGGGAGTATGTTAGTGTGTGTCAGACGCAAGGTAAATAAGGGTTCTACTGAGGCTGATGTGTGATGAATTATGCACCGGTGCTTGGGGTGTCCAGACTGTTTATTGACTAACATGTAATTGACGGGTAATCAGCTGCACCAGGGATGAGATTGAGTTCAGTACCTCTGCGAGGATGATGAGTCTAGCAAGACGGAAAAGCTGGTGGGACCCTGCGGCTGATGGCTTCAAGGAGCCGGGTTGGTCCATATCCATTAGCCCTTGTCCCCCATGATCCCATGCACCCCAATGTGGAGAAATTGGGACATTGGCAGCTATTGCTGGGAGTTGTGAGCCTTTGCTCTGTGCTTCCTGTGATGCTAGGTTGTCTCTCCGGTGTGCTTTCTTAGAAACTGTAAAGACTATTTACTGAGTGAAGTTTTGTCTCATGAGTTTAACGGACAGTTCAAGCCCAGGACCGCTGCTGTTGGTCAAACGAAGCAAATGTTGTCCTGTGACAAAGATCTAAAAATGTGACTATTTAAAAACCTTCCATTTAAAGATTCTGCTGAACTTCTGATAGCCTGGGATTTGATGAAGAAGAGCATAACATTTGTGTATTAGTTTCCTAGGGCTGCCGTAACAAAGTGCCACGAACTGGGTGGTTTAAAACAACAGAAATTTATTGCCTGCCTGTTTTGGAGGCTAGAAGTCTAAAATCAAGTTTTCATCAGGGCCATGCTCCCCTTTAAGGCTCAATGGGGAGGATCCTTGCTTGATTTTTCCTATATTCTTTGGTTATGGACAACCATTAGCATTCTTTGACTTGTAGATGCATCCCTCCAGTCTCTGTCTTCTTCTTCACGTGGTATTCTTCTGTGTGAGTGCTGTCTGTGTTCAAATTCTCCTCTTCTTCTAAGGACACAATTCATTGGATTAGGGTGAGCCTAATCTTTATATGATTGCATCTTAACTTGATTACATCTGTGGAGACTCTATTTCTAAATATGGTCACATTCACAGGTTCCAGGGGTTAGGGCTTGAGAATATATTTTTAAAGGTATACAATTCAGTCCATAATAATTTGTCATATAGTGGATTTCAGTCACAACCACTTTAACGTTGTTCTTGTCCTTGATTGCTTGATGCATTTATTCATTCAAAAATATTCATTGAGCTGAGTAGTTTTCTAAGTGCTTATAGCAAAGTAGCATGTTGCCTTTCACGGAGCTTGGATTCTACTGAGCGTAGACAGGAATTATGTAAATAACTAAACATAGAATTAGTCAGATAGTGATAAGTATTAGAGAAAATAATAGAGCAAAGTAGAAAAGCTAAGGCATGCCAGACAGAGCTTGCTATTTTTTATAGAGTGATTGGAGAAGTCCCCACCAATAGGACACTCTCTGAATGAGGTAGGAAATCATGAGAGTTGTGAGCAGAGGAATGACAAGATTTGAATTATGAGAATAGAATACAGGAGGGCATAGAGATTATAATTAGTAAGGAAGATAACAAGTACCTTATCCTACCTTACTGTGGAAGTGGGAAGAGCAGGTAGGAAGTTATGGGAATTGAGTATCTAATTAGTGATAATTATTACTGGCTTTGAACAAGCTAGTAATCGAGGTGATGAAAAGTGGTGAGATTCTGATAATGTTAAAAGAATTGAGCCAAAAAGATTTCCTGATGGAGAAGATGGCTGTAACATCTTTGAGCTGATCAGCTCAAAGTATGGAGTTGACACATACTAAGATGACAAGACTGTATTAACCAGCTCTGTGTTTAAGTGTGCGAGAGTGTGAGTGTGTGTGCATGCACACATGTGGAAGAAGACATATAGGTTTTGAACTTTTTACGTATTAGTTTTAAGATGAGTATTAGAAAACCAAGTGGAGATATTAAATAAGGAATTAGATATATAAATCTGGAGTTCAGGAGAAAGGTAAGAACCAGAGGCATACATTTTTAAGTCATAGTAAGCTAAGTTGTATTTATTGCCATATAACTAGATGAAAACACCTTCCCTGGTAGATCATGTGACAAGTTCTACAGTGTTTGCAAAAGTTACATCAAGTATGGTTATCACAATACCTAAGACATTTCTTTCTCTTAAACTTGAGAGTGTATTTTCTCGGTAAAGAGGCCTTTATGCTCTGGAGCTATTTACTAAAGCTGATTGCAGGAGGAGGTATTTTTTATAGGAGGTATTAAAATAGACTAGCCCACTGACTTTGGATGGATTACTTATACCCATGTAAGCAATGACATGAACCAGCCAACTTACTGAGCCTTAATCTGCCTCTGTTATTCTAGTCACTCACTTTCTTCTAATTTGAATTTGAATTCTTTTTCCTATGCTATAAGGTTAGGGTATTTGCAGCACCAAGTGGGCTGTCAGGTTTCTTTCCTGTCTTTATTGGGCGATCATTTTCAGTCAGAGATGTAACATTAAAAAGTATTACTCTTTGTTCCATACTAACATTTTCAGTGTAATTCAAAAATAGGCTTCATACTATTCATTGGCACTACTTCCCTGCCTTATTCTCAATGCTGAAATCTTTGACCTTCCTTTTCTATTAAATATACTTGAATGTTATTCATGATTTTCTTCACCAAGGCCAAATTCCCAGTGACCTTATCCATGAACTATCTCTTGATAAATAAAGAATTTAAGTGCTAACCCAGGTCCTATAGTTCATTGTGTTTTCTCGGTAGTCACAATGATTTTTAAAGACTATGTTTACTATCTTGTTCCTTAATAGAAAACATGGAAGGGTTATCTTCAATTTTGAATTTGGTTAAAGGAAGTAGGCATACCTTTGGTAGATAATTGCACTCTGAGAAAGACTTTACAATATGAGAATCTCTGCAGGGTTGATCATCTGTAATAAGGTATCTGGCCTTAAATTTCACTTTTTGCTTTCAATTTTGCTTAATAAAGATACATGAAGCAAAAAAATAAAAGGTCTGGCTTTCTTTAGATAAAAAATGCACTTTGTTTTCACGTTTTAATCTTTATAAACTTTTTCAGTAAGTTTCACATGGTTGCAAATAGAATCTGGAAATAATTAACAAATGTGATCATCTGGTTCTGAACTGTGTTGATATTTAGGATAACATTGTCTATCAAATTTATATTCACATAGGAAAATCTCATCACATTAAAGTATTATTTACATATTCATATGCTCATTCCTTCACACAAAGGCTCCAGCCTTACTTTACAGTTAGATCGAGCAATAAAACATAAAAACAAACACAGGGAAAGGAATTGAAGCAACATATAGCAACTAGGAATGTGTATCATTTCTCCTTACTTCTCAAAAACATATTGTTACTTCAAGATTTTCTTAGAACCTGAGAATTCAGAATAATTGTGAAGAAACTAAATAATGGTTAAAAAAATAAATAAATAAAACATTAGTAAAATAATGACAGGTTTTTTTACCTTAAAAGTTTTAAACATTAAAGAATTCTAAACCTCCTCTTGAGTTGTAAAGTGTTTGAGAATCACCAAAATGCCATCAAAATATTGTCAGAAAAATACTACTACAATGGCTACATTAAAGAATTCTTATTCTTGTTCTTTTAAGTGTCATGTTCCCCATTATTTCAGAGACTCTGATATTAATAGTATCTCTTGTTAGTCATTGAAATAAAAAGCACAGTTCAAAAGAGGTCTGTCTCTTCTAAGAGAGGAAGATGAAAAACATGGAAAATTATAAATAAAAAGAAGAGGGGGAAGATAGAAAGTGAGTGGATAATAATAACTGTTGATATATGCACATGTATGTTAATATAGCTAGAAGTTGTTTTTTTTTTAAATTTGGTAAAAACAGATGATTCAAAATCTTACATAAAGACTTTAAGTAACTAAAAAATAAATTCAGACATGGGACATGTGACTTGGTTTACCTTACAAAAGTTCTTCCTTGATATTTACATTGTGTGAGCCTGAGGTTCCTCTGCTAGAAGAGAAAGCCTTGCTCAGAACTGAGCAAGGTGCACCCTTGATAAAAATAAGGCAGTTACTCATGGATCTAAACACGTCAATGGCCCGGATGCCTTGCTGATTATTAAGGCTCAGAAAGTCTACTTTTTGTGAATCTGAAGACTCTTGTGTTTTATTTATTCTCGTTGGGATATGGAGTATAGCACCCTTTCAATGTGTGTTACTTTGAAAGGATGGGATTAGCATAATACACTGGATTTTACACCCTTTCATTTTCAAGCCCGTTTTGCAGGCTTAGAAATGAAGATGATGATTGCAGCTGTGCAATCAGAAAGGGGTCACAAGACACTGCCCACTACAAGGAGAGATCATCCTCTTACAGCTCTTAGGTAACTGAAGAAAAATGAAAGTTGTAAGCAGGGAAAGAGAAACAGGGCGGAGAGACATATCAGAGATTTACTTAGAGTTGTTTTGTTTTGTTTTTTTATCCCATGTGTGAGTATCTGCTTATGAGGGAGCTTTGATGTCCATCCCTCTAACAATACTGCTATGACCTCTGTGTTGCTCCCCCATTTGCCTGTGTACACATAATCTCGTATCATGAGAGATATAGGAGGAAGAACACTCCTGGGAGATCATCATATATGAATCATTTCAGTGATTTTAATGTAGGGCAAATGGAAGATAGTCTCCGAATGTTTTGCTGGCATCTCTGACCCCCACAGTGGCCTTTGGTGGGTGATGATGCATCCTGAGCGTGCCAGCCTCTCATGGGCAGGGCAGTCATTTGTTCTTGCTTCATAAGATTGAAGTTCTTCTACCTTTATTAGAGGAAAAGAATTTTTGTATTCAGACAGAATGAGTTAGTTTACAATTAATGCTTGGTAATTCCTCTGTGCACATCTTTCTCATTTGCCCTAAAATATATTCTACCAGATAATGAAAATGTACTTTGTGTCCTTCAGGCATCCCCTCTGTATAACCTGCTTCTTGGCCACAGAGAAAGCACAGTAAATGGAGGAGGGAGTCTCCTCAGCTAATTTGATCCATCAGGTCATCATCTAAATATTTATTTCCTGATCTTCCCACACAAAAGGTGACTAAAGGTTAATAAGAACACAAATGGGAAATAATTAAGGATGAAAAGATACACAATAAAATGCAAAACAAATGAGAATAAATAAAGTTTAGTGTGACCATTAGGTTAAGATGCCTTGATACTCACTCCAGTCATAAAGTGTTGTGGGTTGTTTTTTTTTTTTCCTCTTTTGAAGGACAGAAGAAGCCTGATATGTACAGTGAAACTATTCCTTACTGACACACCTAGGAAATAATTTAAAGAAAAGAAGATGAAAGCAGTAACTAATTTCTTCAGAAGTTCCATGGCCTTTACCTAGAAGGAGTGTCATAAACAGATAATGATTTTTTTTAATTGAAGTACAGTCAATTACAGTGTGTCAGTTTTGGGTGTACAGCACAATGTCCCAGTCATGTATAGACACATACATATATTCATTTTCATATTCTCTTTCGTTAAAGGTTATTACAAGATATTGAATAAAGTTCCCTCTGCTATACAGAAGAAATTTGAGGGGTTTTTTTGACAGATAATATTGCCACCATTTTTATCATAGTTCTCTTTTTAAATTTTTCCTAGGTTTCTTTTTTTTTTTTTAATTAGGAGTAGGTTGTATTTAAGTTCGTGGAATCAAATACAGCAGTGGCCGAAACAAAATAGAAATTGACTTCTTTTTTGCATGAAATGAGTCTAGAGAGAAGCAGTCCAGAGTGCACAGGGCAGCTTCATGAAGTACTCAGAGATTCAGAATCTAGTGGGATGTTTCCATCGTCTTCAGCTTGCGGATTCTGCTTTCTGGGTCTCCATTTGACCACTTAAGTTCCAGCCTTCCGAATTCTGCTGCATCCAGCCAGCAGGAAAGAGGAAGGCAGGCAGCTGGAGAAGAGCATGACTCCCCCCTTAAGAAAATTCCCAGAAATCAGAAACATTTTAAATGAATTCTATAGGTCACAATGTTTTCACTTCTAACTATAAGAGGGGTTGGGCAATTTAGTCTCTTAGCTATGGTCCAGCTAAAAATCAGGCATTGCTATAATCAAGGAGGAAAGAGAGAACAGATATTGAGGGACAAGCTCTCGAACATGCTAAGGTTATTAGTGTGATGGAGAGAATATTCTGTGGTTTGAAAATTGTATTTACGTAGAGTTTATAATTGTTGTAAGAAACAGTTGAGGTGACTATATATACTACCATCTATGAGGGTAGGACATACAAAATTTATAAGATACGCTTAGGCAGATTTTATCTAAAATTATGAAATGAAATCAGTATCTATATATGTTCAGATAAGCTGCCAATTCAATAACCCTGATAAGAGTAGATTAAAACTATATCAGCTCCCTTAACTCTTCTGCGAATTATAATACGGAATCATTTTCCCACCAGTGCCAACCTTGGATGCTGAGAATCTTTAAAAATTATTAATGTTAGATGAAATTCAGATTTAAGGTGTATCTCACACAAGAACAAAATAATCCTAGTTGTAAGGTATTCTTAAAAGGAGAAAGTAAAGAAACATTATCGATAAAAGAATGTGTCTTTTTGTTTCTTTTGTGAAGTTTCTTAGACATCAAACAAGCTTTCCTGAGCATGCTGAATAATTGAGTGTAGATTAGTAAAAAACATGAGTTAAATTGCCCTCAAAGTGTAGAGGCTTAAAAAAAAGAAAGAAAACTGAGCAAAATAGATGTGAGATTTGTCTAAGACCAAAATGTTTTTTAAATGCTCCCTGTGGGGAGAGTTGCTTTTTCTTCATCCACTCCCTCATGCTTGCACTTGTATCAAACGTTTACAGAGCACCTTTGATTAGCTGGGTCCTTTCCTAGGAACTGGGGACTGCAGCTAGGGAGACGTGGGATTTATAATCCGGCAAGAGGACAAAGCCTAAATGAGTAATTAACTGCAGTTTTAATTAAATACAAAAGAGACATGTAGGGTGCAAAGACAGCATATGAATATATATAACAATGTAAAAAATTTAGGAAAGAAAAAAACACTGATTAGGAACAGCATGAAGTTGATGAAATGAGTATATTTACAATCATGAGCTCATTGTCGACTTCATAGTTAAGCTGAAGAAACTGTATCAAAAGTGAAAATAAACTAATGACATTTTGCAAGAGTGAAAAACTTACAACTGGGTTTCCCCAATCAGTTGCATCAATCAAGATGGCTTTATGTCTAATGTATAAGGGGAACATTTGGAAAGCGAAAAGACCACAGAAGAATAATCTCCTAAAACCCTATCCCCTTCCTTGATCAGTAATTCCACAACAAACTATTCTTTAACTTTAAAGCATAGTCAAAATCATGTTGTTTTTTTTTCCTGTTTGTAAGACTCAACTGTACATTTCTAAGGAAGTCTGCAGACAATATTTTACTTTGGTAATCAACCCAATAAGGAGAAATCGGTACTTTGACAGAGAGTTTTTCAGTCATCAATCAAAGTTACATACTCACTTCATAAGTGGAATAAAAGTGGTGGCCATTAAGGAGAGCTGGTATAGGGAAGAAAGGACTCTAGGGTGTCTCATGGGCTGCTAAGTTACCAGAGAACAAGACTGAGATAATACTCAGCTTTCCATTTATAACAGCTCACCAAAAATGTAACATTTTGTTGAACATGATCTCAGGCAATTTAAAATAAATAAACAGGTATAAAAATTTGTTACAAAATGCATCTATTCTTCTTTGTTTCTCTCCCATTCTCCAAATTTATCTGTCATTGTTACTAGACCCTACTATGGTAATACATCAAGGTAATAGTATTCTAATAAGAATGCATCTGCAATGATTTGCCAGTTTTTGCTTCAGAGACTGGCATACTTTGAGCACAGAAGTCAGCTGTCATAATTGATGCTGCTCTATTTGACTCAAATAAAAGACTCGTATCGTGACACTGTGGGAAAATAGAAAAGAGATTGAACCCTGGAAGTGAAACAAGAGTTGGGGAGGAAGAATTCTTGGAGTTGTGGAAAGAACTAGACAATTGCCTCAAGGTCAGAGAAGATGCCATCTGTCAAGCCCATCTAAGACTATGAATGCCATTGAGTGTGAGGGGAGGAGAGGAAAGTCTTACATATACAGGAGAGCAGCCATGGAGGTCCATAAATATCAGCTGCGAACTCCAAAAGAAGACGTGCACTTGGACCGTGATGTGTGCAGACATACCCTCCACAGTCTTTCCTGGTATCCTCAAACCTGTCAGTTACTGATGTCAGAGGCAGCTCCCTGCTTAGAGATTTCCAGAGAGAGGCAGGAAGCGATTGCAACAAAACAAGCAGAGCAGATATTCAGAGTTTCAAATGCATTAAACACCATTCCCCCCCCCCCATAGATTCTAGTGATAAACGCAAGGCAGACTTGAGGTTCTCTTATCTCTGTCCTGTATCTGGATATAATTTCTCCTTCATGAGTGAAACTTGATAATGGGCAGTGGTTTTTACCGGAGAACACTGAAGAGTATATTTAGAATCTTTATCAAAAACCCAGTTGTAAGAAATGCAATTATAAAAAAAATTGAAGAAGTAGGTTCTACCCATTGATATTTTACCAGTTAGAGGTCCATGCCCTGGAACCTCATGATTTGGCTCTCAGGTGTATATGGCTTTTCTTATGCCACAAGTGGTTGTGGGCTTGTACACACAAATACTATTTGTGAAGTTTCTGAAGACTACTCATGCCGCCTGCCTAAAGTGATTTGAGAGGGAGTTACCCTCCCCTTTATTTTTATTTTATTTTTAGTATATATATATTTATTGAAGTATAGTCAGTTTCCAATGTTGTGTCAATTTCTGGTGGACAGAATAACGCTTCAGTCATACATAAACATACATATGTTCACTTTCATATTCTTTTCACCATAAGTTACTACAAGGTACTGAATATAGTTCCCTGTGCTATACAGTAACCATAAGGTTGTTTTCTATGTCTGTGGGTCTGCTTCTGGTTTGTAAATAAGTTCATTTGTCTTTTTTTTTTAGATTCTACGTATGAGTGATATCACATGGTATTTTTCTTTCTCTTTGTGTCTTGCTTCACATAGAGTGACAATCTCCAGGTCCATCCATGTTGCTGAAAGTGACATTATTTTATTCTTTTTATGGCTGAGTAGTATTCCATTGTATAAGTATACCACAGCTTCTTTATCCAGTCACCTGTTCCTGGACATTTAGGTTGTTTCCATGTCTTGGATGGGAGAAAATATTTGCAAAAGATCACACTGACAAGGGCTTAATTTCCAGAATATATCAACAGCTCATACAACTTAATAAGAAAAAAACAAACAACCCAATCCAAAAATGGGCAGAAGACCTAAACAAGCAATGCTCCAGTGAAGACATACAAATGGCCAATAGACACAGGAAAAAATGCTCAGTATCACTAATTATCAGAGAAATGCAAATTAAAACTACAGTGAGGTATCATCCCACACCAGTCAGAATGGCCATCATTCAAAAGTCCACAAACGTTAAATGCTGGAGAGGGTGTGGAGAAAAGGGAACCCTCCTACACTGCTGGTGGGAATGTAGTTTGGTGCAGCTGTTACGGAAAACAGTATGGAGATTCCTCAAAAGACTAAAAATAGACTTACCATATGATCCAGAAATCCCACTCCTGGGCATATGCCCAGAGGAAAACTTAATTCAAAAAGATACATGTACCCCCTTTATTTTTAAATCACGGTAATATTTAATAGGCAAAAGAGAGACCTCAAACTTTTTTTCAACTTTCAGGGTGACATTGTTCTCATCTAGTTTTATAGCTTTAAAGACCACTTACCTTTCAGTATCCATAAAAACGCTGTGCTTAACTACTTAACTTCTCACTGTGAGAAGCACTCCATGGCTTATTTTTCAGTCATGATACAACTGGTCCCACATAGGCCAATAAGTCCAGACGAGAAAGAAATAGCAATACAAACATAAGTCATAAAGCAGAGGTCTACTGTGATGAATTAGAAATACTCCACCAGTCCTACCAACAATTAGAGTCTGAGAAATTATATTTATTTATGAGGACACTTGAAGAAACACAAGTTATTAAATGAAGAAAGGGAGATTTTTAAGAAGTGGGCTGCCACATTTAGACTTCTACATATAGGTAGAGTGGAAGAACATTTAATTTTCATAATGAAGATAGAACTTACATTTGAAAAGAAACTTAAAATTTGAGCAAGGATATGCACTAGACACTGTGCACAGCACTTTAGATTTATTATCTCATTTAATCCTTATATCATTCCTGAGTTAGGTACCATTGTTATTTGCATTTTAAATGTAAGGATATTGGCTCAGGAAAGTCATTCAGTTAATAAGTAGGAGAGGCTTTCAAGTTTGTCAGAGTGCCTCCACCAGGGTTGTTATGCTATCCTAGTTTATTTACCTTTGTTATCTTTCAATGAAGGGCTGGGAGGCATAGACAGGAAAGGAAAACGTGGTATAATTGTGGCCACACAGCTGACTTGTTCAGTCTTTGATAAAGATATACCATGAAAGACATAGGTTCCTGACTCTTGAAAAAAAAAATACCTTGTATATCTAAGAAGATTGTGGAATATGGTATGCAGAGGAGGGAAATTTATTTTGAAAGAAAAGGAACAAATAGGTATTTGTTACTACAGTATATTGGATCTGGTAAACAGTATGTGGATCTTGGGATGCACTGGGTAAAAGTGTAGCTCGTGTGATTTTACATACATATCACCAGCTCTTGCTCATTACAGATGGAGTTCACTAGCACAGATGCTGCAGATCTCTACTCCTACTGTGAGGCTGGAAAGTTAAGTACTTGATTTTTGAGTCTTCTTGCAGCAAGAGGTGTACCTGGAACCGAGTTCTGGATAATGAGAGGTTAAGTGGAAGTCTGATGGGGAAGACTTCTCTTTCTAAATAAAAGAACAAGCTTCCTAAGGAGAAGTCCTTCACTTTCTTGACTTCCATTTCACTTGAACTTGTATATGGTTCCTAAATGTGTAGTAGGCTTGTTGTAATCAAAAGGACCATAGAAATGCTGGCCAGCCACCCCCTTTCTCCATGAACTCTTCTTGGTTTAAACTTTTGGTCAGTTACTCAGTTTCTTGCAGTCCAACCTATTCCTAATTGATACATGTGTCATTGTGTCATTTTATCTTTCTTCTTTTCCACAAACTATATTATACCTGGGTGAAGTTTTACAAGTACATGATAGTAAAGGTTATGTGATTTCAGGTTGGCAATTCCCAGTCTCTGAGAACTGTGTGTAGTTCCTGTGTGTTTCTGTTTTAGACACAGTAGGCGTGTCAGAGCCGTCCACTCCTTAATGCTTTTGCTTCTGCTGGAAACCTTCATAGTCCTTCTGAACTGCTGTCCCCATTGGGAAGTCTTTTCTGATTCGCTCAGTCTTAGTGCTCTGTGCATATCTTCCTGTATATCCCCTTCACACTCTGTTCATATCTTTATTATAATCTGACACTTTGTTTTGTAATCGTGTATTTACTCATGTGTTTTACCATTAAACTGTGAGCTATTAGAGGTCAGGATTCCATGTCAGGCACACAACAGGTGCTCAGTAAATATTTTGTTGCTGATTAATTTCTTTCTCCTTTGAATCCCCCTGAAACTTTATTCTTACCCCTCTGTGCCACATGTCATGTACTTTTCTTATTTTATAACTCAGTAGTGGGCTACTTGGAGGCAAGAATTGTCTTACTCATCTTTGCATCTTGAATGTATTTCTTAAGCTAAATTTGTATTTGATGAATTGAATTGGGACTGTTAATAGTTAATACATTAAGCATATCTCAATTATCATGTTAATTGCTACTTCCCCTGGGGTGGGGGTGGAGAGGAGGAATGAGGGATGAACTGTAAGTATCCAGTTCACTGAAGGAGTTTCAAAAAAAAAAAAATAAAATAAAAAACCTCTCCTATTTAAGTTAAAAGTGAAAAATTAATTTGTTACGGAAGGGAAACCCAGGTTCCACATTCCCTGATTCAGAAGTGTTTGAAGAATGTAAAGGAAGAATCTGTTTTCAAGAACTTTCTAGTTTCCCCTCCCTAGTAGTCAATCCAATTCAAGTGCAATTTAATAAGTTAATTACAACATGTGATTGACAGAGGCAGGGGACAATGTCTGATGTGAGGACTTCTCTATAAAAAAATTATGATAATAACTAAGGATCCTATTATTTCATTAAGGACTCTATGTCTTGGCTGATGCACAGCAAGACTTTCTCAAAATCCACCTAAGAAGTGATTGATATCAAGCCTGTATTTGTCCATTATGTCCCCAAACCAGAAATGGAGAAAATGTTGATCGAGATCAGTTTGAACCTTAACTCTTGTGAGCCTAAAGGTCTAAGATGGAAAACAGTATCACATGGAAATCTGGTTGAAGCTGTCACTTGTCCTGCCAGATTTACTTAGGAACTGAAGCATAAGAAGGTAAAAGCAACCATGAAATTCACTAGATTAAAAAAAAAACTTATAAAAAAGCAGTTTCCATAAATAAGCAAAAAAGGCTGTGGGGGAGAGGGAGTGAAAATTTTTCGTTATGTAACAAAACTGAATTCAGGATAATGAAAGATTTAACAAAACTCATAAATAGGTATATTTTTAAAAAAGAATCATCTTTCTGGAAACCAGGAGGTTTTAGTTTTAAGTATTTTGTTTCTGAATAAGAAATTAAAATGAAACTGTACATGGAGTGCACTTAGATCTATTTTTCCAAATTTCAGATATTTGATAGTTTAGACCTTTAATAAATGTTATTTTTTAAAATTGAGCTTATATTTATTATTTGAATATTTAGTAGCTTTAAAGCAGTATTCGTGAAGTGGTATTTCATGGATATTAATTTTCAATAAAATGTTACACTGTGGAATACTTCTTAAATTTTAACATTTTCTGAAGAGTTTAAGGAAACATTTTATTGACTATAAAACAATTGAGGAATATAAAGAGATTTGCAACATAGTAGAGTATTGTTGTCATTAAAATAAAAAGGAAAAAAAATCCCATTGAGTGGTACTAAATGCAAAAATGAATAGTGATATCAACCCCCACCCCAAAAAAAGTAGAAGTAACTCATCCTTCATTATGCAGCAAGATAGTTGTTCATCTAACCTAAACATTTACAGGAACTGATTTATTCACCATTGAAAATCAAATCTATTGCAGTTCCGATCATTTCTCCGCATTAGGAAAATGAATAAATTAAAAAGTATGCTTCAGCAATTTAGTCATCCTAAGCAGAGATTCTGCAAGCTCGAGAGAAGATGTCAAAACCTGCTGCTAGCTAACAGAGTCAACTCCAAGTTTGTGTATCCCGGTCCACTCTACCTTTCCATCAGGCAGTACATGGGAAAATAGAAAAGCAGCTCTCTAATTAATCAAAGTCAGATGTGCCTGAACGCCTGGAGTTGCTGCTGATCCTTGTCCCAGCTTCTCCCATGTTCTCGCTCTATGTTTTTACCTTGAAAACTTCTGCTCTGAGCTGGGAATGCCTGAAGGGCTTGCACGGTAAGTCAATGTGAAATTATCTCAGCAGGAAGAAGTTGCTTTTCAGCTTAAATGATTTAAGGCAGCAATTTTTCACACTCTCAAACTCTGACAAACGCCCAGATTGCCTCTCATGTCTGACTTCAAAATATTCAAAGAAAAGCTATTTTTATTAAAAACACTCTAGAGAAAATTGTATGTCACTTGTTCTCTGATATAACTTCATTTCTCCTGACAGTGACAATTTTCACCTCAGTACAATTTCTTTATTTTTTCCAAAGCTAATTCTGCTTAATATTAGTATTTATACAAACTCATATCAACTTGTCTCTGTGAAATATATTCAGGGGTGTCAGGTAAATGTTGCTCACTGTCATTCATCTTCTTTGGGTGTTCGAAATGATCAATCGATTTAGTTACTTTGGATATTATTGTTTTATTTGGAAGGGCGAACTTAACAATTGTTAAAACCCTTCATTTGACAAACCCGTGTCTGCAACTGCAAAGGTTTCCAAACTTGATGGCACGTGTCTGTTGCCAAAGATCATAAAAGTTTACATTAATAAATCTGTTTGTTCTGTGCCTTTAAATAAAGCAGGTAATACAGTGCATGTTTTGTCTTTTGCTGCTTACATGTTAATAAGATTACGGTGGATGTCATATTGCACTGAAACATCACATCTGCTTTATTATGAATGCTGGCAGTGCAGAAACATCACATTATAATCACTTCAAAAAAGAAATATATTCTGCATATTTTCATATGTGTTTATAATTCCACTAAACCTCAGCAGAATCAAACTCAGTAGGGACAAGAATGACAGAAGGTTTAATGTTCCAGAGCCTGCTGAAATCTTGGTGCATTGATATATAGCAGAATGGTTAATATGTATAAGGTTACTTGTGGCCTGTAACCTCAAAGCATATCTTCTGGCCTTATCACATTTCCATGAGAAAAAGTAACCACTGGCATGTGAATTTTCCGCAAATCATTTGGAGCTTTTTTAAAGGGTTAATTTTGTTTCTAACTGTGAAAACCTGAAGTAGAGTGTTTATAAAGGTAATGTGAGCAGTAACCATTATCCAGATACTGCGGCAAGGGAGCAAACTCCTTTTTAAATATATATACCAATTTCCTACAAGTATGCCTTTTATATTCCACTCAATGTTTCATTTCTAAATAAAACTGGATCATTTTTATTTCATTTATATCCATTACAAAGAAATCAAGAAAGAATTACCTGGCAGCCTTCTTCTACACACAGTGTTGGGGTCGGGTCAATGGAAGTACATCAAATCCAGCAGCGAAGTACATCTTATAAATTTCAATGTTACAACAATGCCGTACACAGCTCTTCCCAACACCCCTGCTTGAGAAGTTGTCATCTTTCCCTGTCTTTGACTTGTAACATGTTTTCTGTTTGGAAGTCACAACTACTTGGATTCTGCTTAGCTTCCTTGAGTTTTATTTACCATAGTTATTAGCTCACTGCAGGGGAAAGTGATTTATGTTTTAAGACACACAAACATAAAACAATTCGTATGTTCCTTGATACTGAAATATTTTTAAAATAATTTGTGAATATATGCTGAAATCTGTGAATAGTCAATTGCTTAACCTAAGTAATTGTTGAAAAGCCAAAACTTTACAGGCTAAAACAACTTTTGTGCACAGACTGACACACACGATTGCCTCTCAGAAGGGTTTAAATAGCTTGTTATGGGTTAAGATTTACTTGGCATTAAAAAATGAGTATTTAATAAAAATTTGCATGCTAAGTGTATTATTTCTTTTACATTTTCAAAAGAAGAAGCCATGCTGTAATATTGTTTAGGATTCTTATTTCTAGTAAAAGCAAAAACATAGATAAATTAAAAAAATGTTATATTCGTGAATTGGTTAAATGCTTTGTTTCTGTTTTTATAATATATGCGTACAAGTGGGAAGAAAGTATAGGATTTACTTCCTGACGGAAGTATTTACAACTTTATCTCATTGTATATTTTAGCTATATTATGGAAAAATAGAAATTGTTCATCTGAAATATAATTATCTTAGATACATACCAATGAGACTGTTATTGGCCCAAAGGAGTATCTCACACTAAGCTTTAGATTTTAATAAAATGTCAAAATGAAGTCATTCTGTGATAGTATTATTTATAAAATTACATTATTTACAAAAGCATGTAATTTGCTAATTTAAGATCTTATAAGAAATATTCTCTATTTCTCATTAAAATACTTTACTCCCTATAAAGGGATATATAAATGATAGTGCATTATACAAATGTATGAATTAAATTATATTTGTATTTATCATCCATTTTTATATATCTAATATTATATTGGTTGTTTTACCAAAACCATTCAGTATAGTATATTTAATATTTTTTCTTTCAATTCTTTGAAAAATAAAATAATGGTTTACTCTTTGAATTCATATTTTTCTCTCATCCTTAGTGTTTAAGTGTACTACACTTGAATAATTGTTTATGAAATATTTAAAATATGATATGTTTTAGTAAAAATTGAAAATTGGATAGAATACACACACACTCAGCCCTTATACTTAAGTTAAGAAATAATTCAGCAGCACTACTTTAAGCAACCCTTGGAGTCTACCTTTGTCCCCGAGTCTAGTCTAAACATTTTTGTAATACAAAAAAAAATTATCTGGACTTTTTCAATATGATCTATGCCAAAAAATCAAGAAAAGTGATAAAAGCTGGAAGAGAGAGTATGCATTAGTGAATATTTATATTGGCAAGATCTGAACATTTTATAAAAGTAAAACAAACACAGAGGTTGCTTATTTCTGAAAGGAAATCGGTCTCACTGAATTTCTTTCAGGAAAACATTATTGCCCAAATGATATAAATCTCTATTGCTATCGCTAACAAATTAGCTTGAAATGCTGGCAATGCCAAGGAGGTGCATTAAGTTTTCTCTTGTTTACTTTTTCCTAATCACCATAAAAATCCTTAGTGAAACAGTTATTCTTAAAACAATCAGGACAATATATCTCTATAAAGGAGAAAATCGATTTAACAACAGAACTAGATTTATCTCTATTGATCAAGAGGCGTTCAGTGTAATTTTAGTGAATTATGCCTGGCTTTCATTTCCTAGCAGAAATTTTTCAGTGATTCTTGAAAGGCAGATTGCAAACTACTGTATAATCTTTTGCATGCTATTTACCTGTCTTAATTACTGCTTTTTAAAAAAAGCATATATAGGAAACTGAACCAGATATTTATTTTCTATTACATGAAACAGGGTTACTATTGTATGTGACTTACTTAATTGTACTTACTTAGAAACCTGATGCCATTTCTTTTCAATTCATTAGTAAAAAAAAAAAATCAAGTCTCTATAAAAGGATTCAGTGTTAAAGAAACAAATCGAAGTTCATCTTATGAGAACAGAATTAGAAAGATTAAGAAGTAACATGATTTTTTTCTTCTTAAATAGAAGTTATTTTTAAAGACATTATTAACACTTTCATATCTGAAACTTATTCTCATGCAAGAGGGAAACACAAAAGAATTAGAGGCAGATAAAGAAAAATTTAGTTACGCTGTGCTTTATGCCCTGTAAATTGCTTATACCATTTTGAGAGAAATGTAAAAAGATGAATGTTGTAAAACTGTCTCAGATATGATATTTGTTGGTCTCTCAAATACATGGGTGATTGAGTGCTATTGGCTTAGATCTCTTTCTACAGTAATAAAAATACATGATCTAAGTGTATTTTTTCAGTGTCATCTTATACTATTTCTTGCTGTGAAATACTGCATGTTTTCCCCTTCTGCTGGAAGCATTAGAAAATTTTAAAACTAAATCAGTCCTTATTTCGAAAAAGGGTAATTAAAAAATTCATATTCACATAAGAAGTTTAAACAAGGAAAATACCTAAACATATAACTGAAAGCTATTTCCTTGTGAATCTTAAATCATATTTTAATATACAAATAAAATAATGTTGTTCTCAATCAATAAGTAACAATTGCCTTTTCTTATTTTATAAACCATAATTTTCACTTTTATTGTAAATAGTGCAGGTAATGTGCTTGCTAAATCAAACATGATAATAACATTAAGTTAACCAATTTTTACATTTAACTCATTATTGTTAAAATTTCGGTTCACAATTTCAGGTCAATTAAGTTGTCATTGCCATGTATTCTTAATAAAGTCCATGTTCTATAGCTGTTCAAAAAATAAAAAGTAAATTTTATTGATTTTGTTACATTACTGATAACTCAATTGCTATCTTCCACTGCACTTATAAAGACATTAGTGGTGCTTTGTGCATTCATTTAGTGTTGATATTGGAAACTGCTATATTCAGTTCTAACTAAATTTATAAAAAGCATTATTAGCATAAGTAACATTCTAATAAGATTCTAACATCAAAGCAAAACAGTTGTGAAATATAAGAAAAATTAAAATTCTGAACATTGAAGTAATATTCTAATGTAATATATCATAATCATCCTTTTCAAGCCATTGATCATTAATTAAAGCAAAATAAACAGGATTAATTGAGTTTAGGTATTAAATGTGATACATAAAACTATTTCTATTGAAAGTTCATACTTACAAATCATCTAGATTAACAAAAATACTTTAAAATTGATCCCATAGATCTAGGCATATTGTAATCATATTTATAACTTGTTACTCTTTGTTTAAAATCTAATAACACGAACATGAATGTATTTTAGTATTTATTATTATGATATTGAACTAAAACTTTCAAATTCGACAAGTAAAACTTTTAGTAATACTGTTTTCAATTGATTTTCATGTAATATAAATAGCTAACCTAGGATTTCATATTTTAGTGACTGTTTTCCTGTTATAGGTATGTAATCTTACGATTTTATAGTAAGATAAGCATCATCAAATGTAAGTAAACTGGGTTAGTTGTATACATTATTTCTTTGAAAAAACTGAAAATACATAGAGCTTTTTATAAAAGAGATGGTTGCTAAACTGAATTTTAATAAACCAATAAAATAATGTTATTGTTCAATAGGTAATAATTGCCTTTATATAAACGCAAAAATATTGTTTAGAGTGATTAATATACAATGCTCCATTATGCATCTGAGAGTGTTGATGCATAATTTTTTAGTTCTAATGCTATTATGTAATTGAGAGAACATGTTCATTTGCTCTAATAACTACTAAGATGCACTTAATAAAATGAAATGTAATAATACTCGTAATTTAATCTATTCATGGAAGTAATTTTAAAAGTCTACCACTCTCCTTAATGTGGATAACATTCATAATTTATAAAGTGTTGTGATGCAGAATTGACAATGCCATTGTTTTTTACACTTTGAGATGATTCTGCAGCCTTCATATCATCTGCATACCAACCTCAGGATTATCAAGGGCAAACAAAAGATAATTAACACCAGAAACAGGCAAATGCAAGGGCTACCGACTGAAGGTTCTCATTTAATGCAAGACTTCTCAAAACCAGAAAATGAAATAACCATAGAAAAGCTTGTCTCTGAAAAAAATATTTCAATATTCTATTCTTTAAATAAACCCTTCCCCTCTCCACCCATTTATAGAGGTAACTTACCAGACAACATGGTCTCAAGGTGGTATAGTCATCATCTGTAACAGAGTTAGAGAAAGTTATCTCTTAAAGAGTGAATTTCTGATTATATATTTTATAGTTTTAGTTTCCTTAATACTGGTTATAATCATAGATTTCTTTATAATGTATGTATAAGAGTCAAAAATAAGCTACTGCCATATTAACTTCTATCATGTTTTCACATTTACTAACTAGAGTACAATAATAAGGAAATTTCTACAACTAAATAGACCAATTTATTCTTAGTTGCAATTTATATAACATTATATACAGATATAATGTGTTTAAACGATGGCTCTAAATCATCAAAATCCTGCATTTATTCACATGACAATATTAATAGCAGAGAATATGCTATGTTAACCTTGATTATATCATTATCTTACTGCTTAAGTGAAATTATTTATATCTTTCAAACTAAATACCCTTTAACTTTTAGTAAATCATCACTATTAATGTGATTCACATATATGGGTATTTTCACTTAATACAACACAGGGTAATCATTACATGTTTTAAATACTAAACTTCTAAAATTCTGAAATAGTAATTGCAAAATTATGTTTGAAATAAGTAAACTGACACATTTCATAACAAATCCACTTGTTAAAGACTTTTTTAAATGTTAGGCTTTTCTGATAAAGTATTATGTTACTAACAATTTTAACTGAAGTGGGAAAATTAATGACAAGCCTTAAAGTTTACAGTTATAAAAGAATCATATTAGAATATGGCATTTTATCACATGGATATAATCTCAGTTTAAGTTTCCTGGACATAATTATGCATGGCTGTGCTCTAATATAATAGAGTTCATTTCCCAAACATCACCCCATTAAGTGACTATTCCTTAAAACCTCTCCATTGGCAACATGATTGAGAATGCTTTTATTTCCTTTTGAGTTCAAGGTTCTTTTTTTTTTTTTTTCTCCTTGTTTTATATTAACACCAACTATTCTGCACAATTTCAAAAGGGTTCAAAAGAGATTACATGTCATATTTTAGTTTAATTCACTTCTGTGTAGAACATGGGTGAATTGTGTATGTGATTACATTTTTAAATATCAAGTCATTATCTATGAAGGAATACACAGTTAAAAATACAATAAATCCCTCTTAAACAACAGGATTGTTAAACATTTTAGTCATATCTCCAACTTCTTTCCTCCACATACGTTTTCCTGTTGTTATGACCCAGGGCCCCATCTTTGGCCTTCTACTACTCAAGCATATCTTCTCATACTTCCCATTTAATGACAGCAACAAAGCCTATCTTTAATTACCATCTGATGTCCTGGAACGCTCTCCTAAAATTTAGGCCTAACTGGTACTTGTATCTGAATGTGCTCCCAAATGAACATGTGTTAAACATTTATCATTTATCTCCACTTTTACCATAGTTTAACCAATGACATAAACCTAGAATTTAAACTTCTTTTTGTTCCTTATTTAATCAACCAAAAAGTCCTACTATTTTACATCCTTGGGATATCTTCTCTCCATTCCCACTGCAGCATATTTAGTAGAAGCTATCACTGTTTCTTACTTCCTAATAGTTCTTTCAATCTCCAATTTCAGACCTTCTCAATCAATTCTCTAAATCAAGAGTTAGCAAATTTCCACTAAAGGGCTAGATAGTAAGAGTTTAAGGCTACATATTCATATAGTCTCTGTTGCAGCTACTCCATTCTGCAGGAAAACAGCCATCGACACTAGTAAAAAGATAGATGTGGCTGAGTTCCAATAAAACTTTATTTATTAAAAAAAGATGGATCTGGCAGGTGGGCTGTAGTTTCCTGACTCCTGCTCTAAATGGATCCCAGAGTCAAATTTCTAAATGGCAAATCAGTTCCCATTGCTAGCTTATTTTATCACTTCTCATCATCTGCAGGGAAAAAAAAAAAATCCAGCTCCCTTGGCATGATATAGAAGAATCTTTGTCATTTCTATTTTTCACGGCCACCCCCCACCCTGCACCCACACACTCTGTATTTGTCCATTTTCATCAATTTGTAGTTGCTCAAATCATCATTCTTTATCTGTATGTCTTTGCACAAGCTATGTTTATTATATGGGATTAAGAAAAAGCATTTTATTCTTTTGCTGTTTTTTTTTTTTCTACCCATGAGGATGAGAACCGTGTTTTACTTACCTTTGTAACCTCAGTGTCTGGTCCAATGCCTGCAGATAGTTTGTTGAATAATTAATTGATTGCATAAACACATGAACACAGCCTATCTTTAGGCTTTGAACATATGAAGTTATAAAGTACACAAAGTTTTAAAATCTATTTTTATTTCAGGCACTGAAATTCCTTCTCAACTATGTTGTCAGGAACTATAATTCACATGTTAGGTTTACACAATGAACACTCCACTAAAAAACAGAATTTTTTCCCCCATCAGTATAGAATGATCTACACTTTATATTTAGTATGTGTATATGGCTAAAATTACAAAAGTAGAAGATGAAAAATTGAGTAAGGAGGGACAAGAGAGCCATTTTACAGGCTGTCAAGCTATGAGTTTTGGTGTCACTTCTGCCCCTCTGGATAAGTATTGAGTGTATATATAAATATGAATATAAGTGTATCTATGTATTCTGCATACATTGACCATGCATCCTTTATATATTTTCCAAAAACTAGTAAGAAAGTATAAATTTAATTCTAAAACAATGTATTACTTGACGTTCCTCTAAAGACAAAGATGTTATTTCAGGATACTTAGTATCATGGGTCGATCATTACAAAGTTATCATAGAAATATAGATGTAAGAAAGTGCCAGGTCATATAGAATTCTGGGCAAATGAACACTTAGCAGCTGAAAGTAGACTATCCTAGACGTATTACAAATATGCCAACCCCCGTGTTAACTGAATTTGTCCTAAAATGTGCTTCTTAATAAAAAGCAACTATAGTGTTTCGTTTGCATATAATTCTAAATAGTTAATTATCTAATGATTAAGATTTATGCTATGAAGTCCTCATTAAAGAACATATGCTAAATTATTGTCAGGAAAATCCCTTCACACTTGAGCAAAATGCAAAGTTGATCATTAATATACAAAATACACTATTGTTAATTGATATCCTTTTTCAAATAATTTATTTCTTCTTAGTTATGTATATATGCTTACTTAAAACATTATTATAGGTAAATCTATTGATAATTTTAGAGGCTATGTAGCCCAAGCAGATTGATTCTTGGTGGTGGTGACTTGAACAGTTTATATAAATAATCACTGATTCCATTGCTTGATCATATTTCCAACTGTCCCAAATAAATTGAACTATTCTTTTAATCTTGTACTGATAAACATTAGTGTAAGTCAAGGCACACACCTGGTTTAACTCTCTACTAAAATGACTCATAATTGTACCGATTAGACTAAATGGAAATATTTTACTAAAACTAAAGCTACAGTCTTGATTTACCTGAAAAATATTACAAGATTTTGATTACATACATATTTTAGTTATCCTCAGAAATGCATCATTGCAGTTAAAGATGGCCACACATTCTTGACATGCCTCCTATTAAGAGGTAGGGTCTATTTACTCTCATGGGCTGGTCTACAAATGCTTTGATCAAGAGAGTATGTTGGAAGTGGTGCCATGTGATTTCTGGGACCAGCCTTTGGGAAGACTGGCAGTTCTATCTTGATTTCTTGGAGCCCCAAGCTGCCTTGCAAGAAGTAAGAAGTTCATGCGGTAGAAACCATGTAAAGAGGCAGTGAGGCTATATGGAAGGGTAGAGTGGTCCTTTCCTGCTGAGCTCGTTCCTCCAGACATCCTCATCAAGGTTCTAGGGATGTAAATGACCTAAGTGGGGCCTTCCAGACCAGATCAGCCATGAACAGAATACTGCCAGGTGACCCCAGTTGATAGCCATGGAGCATGAGAATTGCTTGGTCAAGACCTGTCAAACTTTGGGACCCACACAATCATGGGATATGACTAAATAGTATTTTGGAATACATGTTATATAGCAACAGATAACCTAAAAAGACATTTAAGCATTCTGCTTACATAAATCATAGTATGTAAGTAATGACTGAAATGATAGGATTTAATACTGTGGAATGACTTCTATCCATGCAATTCATACAATAGATAGCTTTATGTTCATCTGAAGCAACCTCATTTCTCTACTTTAAGAAATCAAAGAACTTGGATGAATAGTAACAGTTATTTGTGTGATCTTTTTACTCAAGGAGAAGTTCTTTACCAAAAATTGTTTAATATATTTTATTTATTTGAGCTTCATCTTATTAAGCATTTGTTGTAGATTATCTTCTCTACCTGATTCATATATTCCCCTAAGTTACTCTCATTTCAGATGTGGGGAAGCAGGGACTTGAGGAGAGGGCTTGCTTCAGATCATCCAGTTAAGTGAGCAAACCAATACTAGAATCCAGATTTTCAGAATCGGAATTCATTTCTCTGTTAACATCATCTGCATTATCTATGGTATCTGACAGCATGTACCTGGAACTTCTACGCAAACATCTTATGTAATGTCTGATACATATCTTAGGAAATGAACCAAAGTGTTTCCTTAACGAATTAACTCACAAGATTCCTTTTAGTAGCAATAGGAATTATATGCCTAACTAGAGGATACTTTTTGTTTAATAGTATTTTAACATTAATATATTAACATATAGGACTGTTCTAAGACTATAATTATTAGGGATTTTGAAATAGTAACTTAGTGTTTACAAACAGGGTATTGACATTTTGTTTCTATGTTTACCAAATGTGAATTCCAAGATTCAGAATTTGAGCCTAATTTTCCCCATAAATTTTCTTTAAAACACTATTATACTCTCTGTACTGTACTTATATGCACAAAAATCAGCCAACATTTGAATTAGTCAACTATTGTAATGGGTTGTTTTAGTGTTATAGACCTAAACTATTTGTATCATCATCCAATTTTTTTCTTGGGTTCTTTTCATTTTTTTGCCTTAAAATTTCCTCTTAATATCCCTAATTATTCCCACTGTACCAATATTTTTAGAAAATTAAATTCTTTCTCATTGTTCACATTCCTTAAGTATCAGTAAATTATCATCTCTACCATTAAGCACTGCTTCACCATGTTCTATCAAGTGAGATCCTGTTAGCTTTCTTCATTAAATACTGTCACTTTTCCTCTTAATCGTTTTGAATTTTTGAAACTTTCTTTAATTTACCTTCTCAAATTGGGATACCTAAGATTAAACATGCTATTCAGAGTTTTTCATTGTAGCCTTTTTCATCTTCTTACAATATTAATCACAAGATTATTTACCTCTTTTGAGGTTTTCATTTTCAATCATGTCCTAGTTAAGATGCATTCAAAATAATTAAAATAGCATAGTTCAAGTATGAGCCTGCAATTCCATATTAACTCTCTGAATAATAAAAGTTACAGTGTGCTAAGACATCAGTAGAGTGAATATTTATGTGACAAAATATAGGAAAGATTTCTAAGAAAGCTGAGAAATATCTTACCAGTTTTCTAAAAAATTTACAAATTACTGGGCAATGGATTGCATGTCCAGCCATTGGCCTGTTTCAGTTCTAGAGAAGTCACTTTTTATTTGAATGTTTCCAGAAAGACTGATTGCCATGGGACAATTGCTTATGTGTGTTTACCAGGGAAGATACACATTTTAAAAGAATTTAAATTTAGCTCTGTCTTGTGTATATGAATACATGTGTGTTTGGATAATGTAAATAATTTTCCCTTTCCTCAAGATAATAATAAAAAGCAAAATAGTGGCCCTAACTCTGAATACTGTTACAAAACAGAAACAAGTATAATGCAATTTTCTAATTGGTAATGAAGGCAAAATTTACTATTAGACATTTTCTCATAAAATTTTGTACCTGTACACTTTATCACTTTGCACTGTAAAGCTATTTCATTAATTAGAATTCCAAGATTGAAATGCTGTTAAATATTTGCAAGATGTTGAGAAGGTGGACATTATCTAACTAATCACAGGCAGGATGGATGAGCATTCCAATTTCTAGAAGAATGATGTTTCAGAATATTCTGCCTACATCAAAATGTTTTCTTCCTGAAACATTTTTCAGACAATTTTGCATTTGAGGATTTTTTTTTCTTGAAATGCCTTTCTTTTGGGGGGATGGTATTCATTTTGATAAGCACTCACTATTATCAAGAATAAAATTACTGAAGAGCAGACAAAGATAAGTGAGAAAAGAATTCCTTACAAAACTATGAGGCTATGTTACAAAAAACCAAAGCTGAATTTGATAGCTCATGAGTCAATTAATTAGGGGAAAAAATTCTCCTTTCTTTAGTTTACTAAATCTTATACATGATTGCAGTTCTGTGTGGGGAGGTACAGTGGCCTTTAGTGAACTAGAAGTAGAAGTCATATTCATTCAGCCCTGGTTCTCATCAAACTGATCATAGTTCTATTGACTGAAGTGAAAACAGTTTCTGGATATGAAATCAAAAGAATGAGGAAATAGGAAGAACACCTCATAAAGAGTAAATTTCACGAGGTTAGTGATTTTATGAAAGTGATAGCTAATACTTAAATGTCTAGCTGATTAAGCACTGTAGTAAGTACTTTCTGTGTATTAACTCATTTAATTATCATAACAACCCTAATTATTATGACTCATATTACAGATGGAGAAGCTGAGACATTGAGAGGTTAAATAATGTTCTACTGTCAACTGCTAATAATGGGTCAGAGCTGGTCATTGAACTCAGATCTGGCTTCAGTCTGCTCTAATTAGACCAGTGATTTTCAAACTTGAGAGTATATCCAAGTCAATCAGGGGGGATTATTAGAACACAGATTTCTGAGCTTCATCCCCAGAGTTTCTGATTCAGTATGTCCAGAGAGGGGACCAAAACTTTACATTTCTAACTAATGTCCAGGTAATTCTAATGCCTCTGGCCCAGGGACCACACTTTGAGACCCACTGCATTGCACCATACTCCCTCTTAGGATATAATTTTAGGTTCTGTGAAATTTTGCTTAAAGAGATTTAAATGTTTACCTTGGTCAAAGCAAATAATGGATCAACTCACAGTAATGCTATGTTCTAATTAAGTGAACCGTTAGGAAAGGCAAGCAGTCACAGATTCATTCATTCAGTGATCATTTATTTAACTGACAATCATGGGTTTCAGGGCTTGAAATACAATGATGGAAAATGTATTGGCCTCGCTCTCCAAGAAATTCACTCTAGGAAGATGTATAAGCTAATAATTCAAAAACAGTGTGATGAGTTTTGTGGGGCTGAGGCCAGGATCAGAAGAAGTTTTATAGTTTTTGAGTTGTCTTGAAGTGTGATATGACGTTAACAGTGGTGTGTGTTCTAGTGAGGAGGGCATATGCAAAGCTATGGACATGAGAAAGTGCACATTTAATGTTGCAGTTTATTAAGAATTTGGTTGTCTGCCTTTCAGGATTGGAGCAAATGAGGGGGAGGCTGAGTGAAATAAGATTAATATGAATATGTAAAAATTTATTAAAGCACAGTGACTTCCTGGACTTTGGATGAGAAGTCATTGAGAGGTTTTATGTAAGAGATGGGATCAGGGCACTTTCTAGGAAGGTGACTCTGGCAAATGAAGAGTTCACAGTGATAACCTAGAAGTTGTTTGGAAGACAGTCTAAAGCAAGGGACCTCAGAGGCAAGGAGGCCAGTCTAGGCAGGAAAGGTTGTGAGAATGATCTAAGGTAATGGCTATGGTGTTGAATAGAAAAGATTAAGTTAGATAAATCAATCACACCGGAATGGTGCTGT
>NC_133545.1:31277500-31297500 GCF_048773025.1 Camelus bactrianus
TTAGCATGTTTTCATAACTTTGATAGCACAAAGTTTTTAGATTCTATCTTCATAACCTTCTCTAGATGTCCTTATAGAGATACATTCTTTAAAGCTAACAAAACAGAACGTTTCTAAATCCTTAAGAATGAAAACATACACATTATTTTGCCAGTGATGGGACACGTAAGACAATCTTGAAACTGAGGCTGTAATTTGAAATAGATATTAGAGTATGCCACAAGAACATTTACTTTGTTATTTCTGCAGTGGCCCTCAATAACCTGAACATTGTAACAGTATAATTTTAAATGTTTTAATTTAATTTATTACACAGACTAGAGTATAAGAAAAAACCTGATTATTTCAAAACTGTATTTAATTAGAAACAGTATCACATATATGACAAAAATATTTAGATGGGGCAAAAAGATGAAGAAATTTTGGATCAATGTTATTTGATCACGAGTTTAATGTGGTGAAGACAGTTGACATTTTTGGTTTGATTTAAAGCACATTTATCTTCCTCTTGACGTTCCTAGGTCCGTGTTAGATGCGTGGCCCATCTTATGACAACACTTTTTTGGGGCAGATCGCTTTAGCGGCTAATCTTCTCCCCAGAAAATATGCTAGTTTCGTGCAAAGTGAACAGTCACAAGTGGAATTCCAGAACATTGTCATGTTTATTAGCAGAATATCTGAGTATAGGAAAGCTAGTTAAATCCAGCTAGGAAAGCCCATTCTGGGTGATGGTTCCTGGAAACACTCTCCCATTTTGCATGCATGGGCAAAGAACACTGAAATTTCCCCAATGTTTCTGCTGTATCAAGCTACTATCTGCTGCAATCTCTCAGTTCTCAGTATAGATTACTCCCTAGGGTGAGGTTAGAGCCTATGGGAAGTGGCTATTATAAGGTCATTATTGCACTCTGTGGGGTAAATCGTGAAATTATATTGTAGCCAATACAAATAAAAAACCAAGATGACGGTTTGTCATTGATATTTAATGAAACTGAAGTTATTGGACTTAGGTTTTATGTGTATAAAAAGTTGTGTTAAATCCAAAGCACTGTACTATTGATGTAAGGTAAACGGCTGCAGTTCTAAATCTCCAAGGTCCTATTTATTGTCCTGCCTGAGAAATTACTAAATAATATTGCCATCCTTGAAATAAGTGATATTATTTACTGAAGAATGACTTATAAGTTAAAAGAAGGAGGACTTCTAATATATGCACATGGCTAACTTGTAGATACTGTTTTATGTAATGAATAAACTATTTGGTCCTAATGAAAGATTACACAGCCAATTAGAAATGTGAGTTAGGAAAAGTGTACCATGGAGGTGGGGGGCGGGGAGAATCTATGTGTCGGGGTGTGTGTGTGTGTGTGTGTGTACCCATAGGTGATTTCCAGAATAATAAAAGCCTGAAATCATAAAAGCTGTTTAGTAGGGTCATCTTAAAAACAAAACCAATTATTGTGACTAAAAAAATTTAGCAATTGAATTCAACAATTACTCTGATTAAATGTTTCACTGAATTAGCCAAAAGTTTGAGTAAAATGACTGATGAACCAATTCATTGTTACGGTATCAAGTAGACATGTCTAGAATTTTAAACATTTATGAGATCTAATGTTAATATTCCCACAAAATACACAAATGAAATCTTCTAGTAAGATTACATGTGAAAGTTCATATTCACATAATGACTTTTATTTTAAAGATGATGTTTTGATTTAATAATCATTATAGGTTGAATTTATAATTTTAGATTTTGCAGGTTCATTCTGCGATTCAGAACATTTTAGTGAATGCTAAACTCTTAAGTACTGGAAGTGATTAGAATAGATTCCTAAGATTAACATAATAGAACCTTTTTCTAATTAGGTCTCATAAATGACCTATGAATATTAGAAACTTTCAAGTTTAAATTCTAAACAGATATTGAGTAATTGGCAAGACATACATAGATATCTAGCACTGTTCTAAGGTGTTAACCTCAAGTCAATTAAAAGTTTTTGGGGCTTCTAATAATTTCAGCTAAAGATTTGACCTCTTGTGCAGCTGGCATGTCTTAACGTCCTCAAGGCTCTGAGAAGACGTAGGAGGTCTCCTTAGTCTGGACTCTGCTTCCTAATCTCCTGTTCCATCGCCACTGTCCCCTTAGCTGAAGCTGAATATCTGAGTATCTGATTCATTTGTGTTTACTTTCCTGGGTTGGATTTTTATTTGAATAAAGAACATGTGGGAAAGTCTCAAGTTCCAGATAAAGAGGAATAACAAACAGGATGTATTTCTAAAATACAAGCCTAACAAGAGAATTCTTCTAAAAGGACAGCTATAAAGGAATGTCCCATTACATTCCTCAGAGAATTTTAGCACACAAGCAATTTATTTCATTATGCCATTGCCTTGTACAGAAATCTATCTGAAATGAGACATGGGTGAATGAGACAAGACTCAGCCAACACCCTTCAGCCATTCTCGGGGAGCAGGCCTCAACCCTCTGTGTACAACAGCAGTTCTGAATGGTAACTTCTATTCCCGACTCAAAACATCATCCTTAACACATTGTGTTCAGTTCCTGCCCCAAGCTGTTTCTCATGCTGACTGAGTCTGTGCTTTCCTCTTCAGCTCACTGTGGGTACACAGAACCTGGAACTCCCTCCTCACTGTGTTCTCCCTGTGCACATCCCGTCTCCATTTAAGGACCGACTTCTATCTTATCTACTTCTAAGTAGTCTGACTGTCCAGCTTTCACTGACCTCCCCGACCTTGAGCCTCCAAAGCCTTTTTTTCCCTTGATCGTTCTGATATCCCAAACTACAGAATCTTTGAATCCTAATACTGTATCAAACAATTTTATTCAATGCTCCTATTTCACAGATTAGATGTGTTTTCACTTGTCTGGTATGCCAAGTCAAAAGAATGGATCCCAAGGAAACCACATGCGTTTGGTGGGTTGAAGGATGAACTGGAAATTAGTCTCTTCTGGGGCCATTAGCAGTATCGTTCCCTTCCTACTCCCATTACAGGATATGAGGGTCATTTAACTTGCTCTTGAAAAAAGTAGCTCTCTCTGCAGTGTTTATTTTTTCAAATTCTTCAAGGGACCATGTGTTACACCACTATAGGCTAATTAGATTTTCTTCCAGGAAAGAAGCTACCCTTCACCAAAGAAACCTCTCTGACAACTCAAATAAAATAAAGGAATGCCTTAAAAAGTAATCCCCTGTCTATGCCAGGCTCACCACTTCCTCATGTATCCTCTTCTCCAGTAGAGTCATGGAAAGGGTTTTAATGAACAGGGTATAATTAAATACAATATTTTTTATGTATTTAGTATTTTGATTAACTTGTAAGTTGTAGCAGAAAGTAATCTTGAATAATTTAGGCACCTCATTTATAATCTTTAGTCATGCAGCAGCAGTTAAGTGGTTAATAATACAGTGTTAAGAATTTAGTTGGCTTTGAGGAGAAAATGCTTGGGTTTAAATCCTGGCTCCTTTCCTTCCTCACTGTGTGATCTTGAGGAAGTTACTTAATGTCTCTGTATCTCTGTTTCTTTATTCATAATGCAGAGATAACAAAGTACCTACTTTACACAGTAGTTACAAGGAATAATTTTTTTGTATATGTGAAACACATGGAACAGTGACTGGGTCATAAGTGATTCATGTTGGATACAGTCATGATATAATTACAACCTGAAATCCTTTTTTGGGAAGAAGTTATAGTATAAATACATGAATTAATTTTTAAACAATGTATGAACTAAATATAGCCCTTCTACAAAGTAAGACTTTTATTCATATTCCTATATCATAAAACAAAGATACATGCCCCCCACATATCAAATGCCAGGCATTAGGGCTATGAAAGTAATGACCAGCTACACTTCCTTAAAAGTACATTTAAGGTTATAAAATAAAAGGAACAAACTGACACAACATATTATTACAATTATTCCGAAGAATGATTTACTAATGCATTTCTGAACACTGAAACACTAAGCCAAAATCCCAAGTCATATCTCTGATCATTTTAAGATCAACAGAGAAAAGTAAATTTCAGAGTAGAGGGGCCATCATTGAAATGCTCCATAGACAGAGCCCCTGCACTTCCTCTCCTCAGCCATCCATCCCAGGCCTCATCATTAGCTTGTCATTCAAATCATTAACATACATGCATTGAATGGTCCAGGCCTGCATCACATGTGCTGTATGCACACTGGGGTTTATGAAGTCTGATAATATATGTTCAGCTGGAGAAACCTTAAACAGATGAACTCAAAGTTGACTAAAGGATGGAAATTTTAAGAGACATACAAAATACATTTTCTGCCAAAAGTTCCTTTATGCTGTGGATTGAGTCACGTCCCCTGTGTCCATAATGACATAAAGAACATCAATCTCACTTTGACAGGAAAAGCCAATAACATATTACCATTATCTCATTGCCAGTTATTAATTTAACAAAAGTTTATTGCGTACTTTCTAGATATAAGGCACTGTGGGGGCATTTATGCATCTATCAAAGAACTTACTGTCTGGGATGGGAGAAATATGTGCTTAAATATGTACAAGATTGCCAGCCGTAAGTGCAAATAAGAGAAACAGCAATTAAGTGATACTGGAGGAGTTAACAACTGGGAGAGATTATTTGCCTCTAAGCAGAATCCCAAAGCACATATACCCCTAATGGAATTCATTAAAGGTAGTAAAGGAAGAACATGTTCAGAAGGATAAAAAAAAAAGAAGAAATTCTTGACTATCTCGGTGAAAAAACTCTTTCCGGGTATGAATAAGATCTGAATGGTTCAGATATTCATCAAGCCATTTTTCCCAGCCTGATTTGAAATTTACAGACTTCTCCCTTCAGTTACAACTTAAGGTGTCTTACAGATTAAACCACAGTCCTTAATAGAGTTCTTAGTAATAAGTAAAGAGGGAAAAGTATAGCTTAGTGGTAGAGTGCATGCTAACATGCAGAAGGTCCTGGGTTCAATCCCCAGTACCTCCATTTAAATAAATAAATAAATAAATAAATAAATAAATAAATAAATAAATAAATAAATACATACATACATACATACATACATACATACATACATACATACATACCTAATTACTCCCCCTGCCAAAAGAAACAATAATAACTAAAGTAGAAGCTACTTTTAACAAACTGAATCAGTTGTTTCCAGGAGTAAAACAGTTGATAACATTTGAAACATTGAGGATTTAGTTTTTTGGTTTTTGTTTTTAACTTATGAACAAAAAGGAAAAAATCTAGTGGAATAACTGATTTTTTTGGTCTCATTGTGAGATCTTGAATAAAGGTAGTAAGTAGACTTATTTTTTTAACATGTCTTAAGGCAGGGGTCTATGATGCCTGATCCTTAATTTATTTACTGGCACTTAATAAATATCTGGCATCTAGATTATCACAGAAGAGTAAAACTTCTGGCACAGAAGTGCGCAGACAGAAGGTAGACGTATTTACCTTGACAGTCACTTTAGTAGTTCTTCCAAACCTGATAAAATATGTCCTATCCCTTTAAGTGGATCTGTAAGAAACTTCATCTTTGATTTTAATGTAAATTATCCATTTGGCAGATAATGAATATTCAAACTAGAATCCAGGAACTCTTTGTGAACAGTTTAAAAAAACCGTTCTGCCCATGAAACAGAAGATTTCTAATTCAACTATTCCAAGTCCACTACCTACTATTTACTGTAGAAAAGCAGTGATTTCTATTTCTTGCTTGAAGACGAAATAGCCAACTTCCTAATTTGATATAATTTACACTTGGGAGATTCAGAAAGCTATTTGGAAGTTCTTTAGATAATTACAGGGAAAGTATTTATTGATGGAGAGAGAGAAAATCTGTTACTATTCCCTGACAGAGAGGTTCATAGTCAGTTAACTGACCTGGAAACACTCCTAGAAGGATAAATGTTACTTCTTGTTAGAATTGAAAACATCAATTCAGTAAACGTTACGTGCAAACCACTGGGCTAGGGACTGACATGGACAGCGGTTCCTGTTCTCAGAGAGTTTACAGTCTAATAGAGGCAGTCTTCAAGACACACACACAGGCAACTTAGATACCATTAGAAATATGATCTGTATACCATGACAGAAAGTATGTTATGAAAGACAGGAGATCCATTCAGGCAATGCACTCAATGATCTGTGTGACGGAGGAGTGTGTCACTTCAGGTAGGCTTTGAAATATATGAAAATGCTCATTATGCAGAGTTGAGAAAAAGGGCATTCTGAGTGGAAATGGGTAAACAATGGAGAATTTTAGAGGTGTTGTGGGAAACCTGAGTGTGTGCAGAGGCCATGGAGAAAGAAGGACTGGTAATAAAGAAATATTCGAAAGCAGAACAAGGTCAGATGGTGAAGGGCCCTTGAGTTGCATTTTATGGAGCTCAAAATTTATTCTCTGCCAGCTGAAGGGCTATTGATGGTTTCTGAGCACGGCAGTGAAAAGGTAGAAGAGTTTTAGGAATTTGCAAAGCGCATGTGGAATACAGGCTACTGGGATAGGGTTACCAGTCAGGAGCTCACTGTGTACCAAGGTAATGATGGGCAGGACTAAGGCAGCAGGATTAGAACAGTGGTGAGAAGTGAAGAATTCAGGCCGTTGGTTGTAGACTAAAAAGTTTTGTATACATTGCTCTTAAATTTATATGTACGTGAGATTGTTCCCTCTTGTACTCTACCAAGAAGACAGATGAGCCTAATCTCTGTCAAAAATTCTAAAAGTTAAAATAGACAATGACTCTTGATAACACATATTCAATTTTGATGAATCTTTATATTTGTTGCTTTAACGCTCAAGGAGAAGGAATAGTGGATCCAAGAAAACTTGGGCATTAGAAAGTAGAAGAGGGGAAGACGTTGAAAAAAATTTGTTTCTAGTTTTCTCTGTGATGAAGCTATGAGCAGTAGCAATGGCCACATTCATAAAGGCAGCTGATACTTGATCTCCAGAAATTTTATTTATTTAAAAATTTCAGTCTATGTTTTTATGTCATTTTTAAGAAAAATGTATTTTAAAATTGAATATTGAGGGAAAATGGCAGGAAATATGGACACTTCCTCTAGTGAAACAGTATAGTACTTCCAGAGATGAGTAGCAAAGAAGAAAACAGGTAAGTCTTTTTAAAAAGAAGTAACATACACCCTTGAGGTCCTAGCTAAGAATCTCCAAATAACTGGTGAATTTTCTAATGCTCCTACCCTATCCTCAACCTGGAGATTAATAAACTCTAAGACACAGCTCCCAAACTCTCGTCCAATCTCATCCTACAGGTATTCCTCTCTAGGCAAACTGTCGACCCCACCCCAAGGCAAAAGAATTATCTGCCCTCTGAATGAGACTCATGCTTTGTGTCTTAGTCACCTTGGCTTATATCTTCAAATCCTTTGTATCTATCTTCTACTTCCTCATCTCTGCTTAATATTAGGCTGAAAAAGTTTAAGATGGCTATTTCCATCAACAAACCACAGTCAAATATCATAAATTTCAAACAGAAATCTATTTCGTGTTGTGCAAAACTCAAAGCTAGATGCTTCACGAAGACTTTTATAATTCTCCGCATGTATAAATACATTTAAGCCTGAATCTGTAATTTGGTTATAACTTTGTTCCTTCCTTTACTTGAACTCTCCCATTATCTTTGTACATATCCTTCCCTCTGTTAGAGGTTTTTTACCTCTTTGTAGATACAGATCATCTGCCAGTTTCCAACAGAATATGTTGCACATAATAGGTGCTCAATAAACGTTTATTCAATTTAAATGACTGAAACTCATCTCTGCTCCATTCAACCTGCCAAGCCTCTACTGGAAGGAAATGCAAACCAAATGCAAAGAGGCAGTTGATTCTTATACCCTCCATTAATCGCTCAGTTTTATAGCCCACCCTCATAATGGAATATACCAAAAACAAAGAGGACTATCTACATTAGTGGACTGATTTGTTACCTAGAGAAAAGTGTTGTTTCTTTAGTTGTGGAATTTATAAGTACCCTACGCACCCAGGAAAGCCTGAAGAAATGTTAATGCTACCTACATCCTCAGCGAAGAGTCAAATTATAATGGAAAACTTTACCTCTTTACTTTAGATTGTGGTCACACAGTGTATCCTCCAGAGGAATGTAAATTGTCTTCATTTTTGTCCTTATTCAAGATTAAGTAAAAGATCCTATAAACAGTTCCAGTTTTTCTTTAGAATAAGAAAGTACTATGAATGAAGTTCTCTTAAACTGAGGTGTTAAAAATGTACTTGTCAATAGATGTTAGACTGTAAAGTCACAATGGTGTTTCCTTATTTAGATACCATCAAATGTAATGATTAAAATACTTACACAGTGTCGTCATACAGGAAAAATTCAGTGGCACAATGCAAATTGGATTAGGCTTTCAGAAATGCAGTATTTATTGATACTGAGAAACTAATGATAAAAATTTTAGGTCTTAAATGTTATGAAAGAGGTCAACAAATGCTGTGAAGAAAAACTTACCATGAATATCTACAATATGGGCAGTATCAGGCAATTTAAAGTTAATTGTATCAAATGTTTACAAGTCAAGACTAAAAGTAAGACTAGATTAAAATTACTTTTATGTGGTTTACTCATGATAGGAGATTCCCCTATATCTTTTTTCAGATAATCCTAGTTATTTCAGAAAAATATTTAATATATTTAATAAAGTGTACTCATTGAAAAAAGTAATAAACATCTTTTTACAATGAGATATGATACATCTTTAAACAATCCTATAAGAATAATTTTTAATCTTTTCCCCGGCCCTAGCATCCTGAAGGATATAACACGCTTCTATCAGTAACTGCAAATCCTTACTAAAAAAATGTTACTCCATGGATAATATTCAAAAAACCTATCCTCAGAAATAGCCTTAAGGCCCTCATGCTTCAGTTTTCCTATGGAAAATAATTTTATTTGGCCCAATATAGTAATCTTTAGCCAGTAAAATGAATTTACGTATATAGTACTCTGAGAAACATACCAGATGTACTGAAATACGTACAAGCCCTTAAACCTCACACCTATTTCCTTCTCAACACCGATTTGTTCAAGTTATTAATTTTTAAGTTTCTTAATACTTACTTCTACTTAACTTAGTTTCTATACCTTTAACCTACATGGGATACATTGGTTAAATCTAACAGAAAATGTTTAGAACCATATAAATTCTTCCATATCTCTTATATATTGTTATATCTTAATTGTTAATGAATGGTATTTAAAAATATCAGAATTGACTGGGCATTGCTATAGGCCACTGCTGCCCATTGATTTGCACTGATTTTGACTCTTTCAAAAAATAGCATTAAAATTTTAATTTGATTAAAAAGAAATATGTGGATAAGATTTTTTTTTTACCTACCTATAACGTCTGTCTAGTACTTAGCACAAAGCTGTTGAATGAGTAATAACTATACATAAGCATTTAAAAATCAAAGTATATGATTAGCACTTTAACTATAATTTCATATGTTTAAGTAAAATTTTTATTCAATTAGTTCAGATTTGCTAATGGCAAAACCTTCATGCTTACTACATAAGTAACATTGTTTTGAAGATGTAATATGAATTCTGAAATGTAAACACAGAATCCTTTATCAAGATGGAAGGTTTAGTCTTAGGAGGCTCAGTTTTTGGTTTTGTTTGTTTTATTTCTGAGTAGCTAACTTCTATTGACTGCTATCTTGGAATACAACCACATCAAATAGAACATTTTTTAAAAAGTCATTTTTTTTTTTCCTAAGAAGAAGATTCACAGGAAAACTGGTGAAATAACTGATGCTCATTTAGAAAGCATATGAAAAATGGAGACTGTGGAAATTCAATTTTACTCATTTCCTTCTAGTATATGCACAAGGAAATGATATAATTATATTTGGAATTTAATGGTAGACTTAAAAAATTGCAAGTTTAGTTATCTCCATTTATATAAAGTCAGGTTGAAATGAGAAACAATTCATGTTTCTTAAACATTTGTTAACTTTTAGAATGATTGTTTAGGAAGTATTTTAGTTTAACATATCACAGGAATAAGCTAATAAATGAAACTTAAGTTTTAAATGGAAAGGTTTACTTTTAAAAGAAAAGATTTTGCTAGTACTTTTTAAAATAAGAGATGATCTTAGGCTAATGTGAGTAATTAAATAACCAAAGTTATTTATATAGTCATTAAGAAATGATTTACTTAATTCTATTTATGATTTTATTCTTTTGAAATGAGAATCCTGATTTCTTCCACTAAGATCTAGAATTTTTTATATTCTAAATTTAAGCACACATTAGGGAAATATTTAATTCCCTTAGGTACAGAAGTGAACAAGGCCATATAATTAAAAACAACTAGAAATTATAAATTAAATCTTTCTCTATCTAGTAAGAAATTACAAAACATCTTTTCTAGCATGACTCAGTATTTTTCCAACTTGTTATTTTGCAAGACTGTTTTCTCTTTTGTAATTTAAAATGACATTTACCACAAACATTCTTATGTTGAACAACTGACTTTTCTTTTGATTTGGATGAGTTTGCACATAGCTGCCATTAGGACGGTACCCAGAATCATCATTCCAGTTCAACAGATACAAATCCTGCTTATCTCTTGATGAAAAGGAAAATACTCTTCCTTTCAGAAATGTACAACCATTAAAAGAGGATAGAAAAATTGGAGTGAACAAATGATTCCTCACTCCATATATACCTTGTTTGGCTTGCTTTGTTCAGAATATAATTAGAAAATGCCCTACCATATTTTCCATACCTTTTCACTGTGGGTAAGGATAAACAGGGCAAATAAATTTTAATTTCTCATCTTAAAGTCAGAGTACAAATTTAACCCTAATGTATTTAATAAACCATAACTCCCAGTCTATCTTCTAAAAAATGCAGCTATTTTGTGTTTGATTGCAAAGGAATATTATTTTCTGATAATTGTAATAACATTTTCTCTTCTAAGATACACTGCCATTCTGAAGGATGCTGTTTATAATTCTAGCCTACATCCCAGAAGATCTAACCCCAAGGTAGAGTTCCAAAGTTCCATTTAAAGTCAATAGAAGTTCTAAGAAATATAACAGAAAGGTGAATTAGGGTTAATGAAACATAATTTTATAAATTGCATGCATATATATGTATATCAAATTTCTCTAAGATTTCTTGCCCTTACCTTCAACATTATATTGTAATTTATTTAAATTTATGCAACATTATTTAAAGAAACTGGATTTTACATGACTTGGAGGCTCACTCCCAAATGATTTCAGATAGTTTTGCTTTAGTGCTGATTAAAAAAAAACATACACACAATTAAATTCTCTGAGATTTACCATTCTATTTATAAAAATAATAGATGTGACCAAAACAGCTGTAATAAAATGAAAATATAGATGTAATTACTTTGATCATGGATGAGTACAAGCATATTGTGCCCAATCTCAGAATCAAAACAGTTGTCCACTGAGATACGACTGGTACCATTCCATTTTGTGTCTCATAAATGGTAACTTTCAATGAACATCCAGCTATGGCTCTAAGGACCTTTAAGTGTCAAATCTGCTGGCTAGTGAAACAAAAGAAAGTCTAAATTATATCTTGACATTTGGCCATTAAGTCAGCTTCTTGCTACTGCTCCCAAACTCCTTTCAACCTTTCATCCCAACTGTTTTTGCCTTGTTCCTTGGACTGGGTTTCAGGCAGAAATGTGAGGATGGGTATTTGGGCACACAAATGTTCCCATTTCTCTCTAATTTCCTCTTTGATAACTTGGTCTGGCTCCTTGAAGATCATGATCTCAAGTCCTATAGTTGGGCCCTATGGCCCGGCCAGTCCTCCCGGATGTGGCGCACCCATTTTTCTGGACTGTGGCTTGTCTCCCTGGCCAAACTGCCCATTCAGGGCTGGCTGGGGTGAAGCTGTTTCCTGGATATCTTTACAGAGATTACTCTCCACTTGGATTACATACGGTTTCTGTCAATGGGTCTGTCTAATCTCTGAGACTGGCTGCCCTGCTGGAACTATGCCTTTGCTCAAATTCAACAGGAGGACTGACTCAGTGTTCAGTTTCCTCCTGAACTGTACTTAGTTATGCTCTGTTAGTTCTAAACATGAAAATGGAATAGGGAGCAAAAACAATATTTATCTTTTATTCTAAATCTAGTGGATTACGTCCTTCTCTGACCTGCTAATTAACAAAAGAGACCTTGGATTTAATGCGGCAAATGTAAATTTATCCAGAGTAAGATAACGTTATGTGACCAGTGATTACTTTCGCTCCTGCCTTTTCAACGTCTTGCTGATGTTACACCATTTTCAGCCTTCAAAGATCAAGATAATGTCGAGCAAACTGACAAGAATGTTAATTTCCACTAGTTATGTAAAATTTGTTGGTCATCTGTTGCTTACATAAACTATTTAAGTCTATCCTAATGAAAGAACCTGGTTATAGAATGTAGGAAACCTGAGATAACATTTTAAACTGCGTTTATTGGTGTCAAAGTTTTCAAGTATTTTGTTGTACTTATTTGAATGGTAATTTAAAAGTCTCCCAAAGTAGTCAAAATGAAGATAATTTTAACATTTATTAAAATAGGCTTATGTAAATTACCTTCACATTAAGTAATATTCTAAAGTGATAGTCAACTTTACATCATAAATACCTTTAGTCATAAAATACCCATACTCACCAAATAGACATCCACTTCCTTAAGCCCTATGTCAAAAGCTGAGTTAAAATACATATGGGTATTTAAAAACCTTCATTTTCCCCTGGTACTAGAAGGAAAAGATTAATAGTGAATAACAATATTCATTTTTAAACAATTCCGTCAATTAATTTTTGACCCTTAGCGAAAGGAAATTTCTAAGGCTCACCTAGTGTTAGTGCAAACCAAGATGTACCCGCTAACAAAGTATTTTCTTTAGATATAAAACAGAAGCAGTAAGCTACAATACTGTCAGCTAAAAGTTTTCTGACACGCTTTGCCTAAATTGTGGAGATTCATACCACGGATGTCAGATACCATCTGTATAGTTCTATAAAAATCCTTTGAAACCCTACAGGAACCCACAAATTTCCACATTTGGCACGGTGGGGGTACAGCACTTTTTAGCTGAAGGCACTGTATCTCTGGGAGGACCTTTTTATTAGGAAGAACGAGAATGAGTTGTAAGTGCCACATACGGGGACTGGAATAATGTAAAAAAGAAGAGCAGCTTACTGAGCCGCACTTGTCGCACTTTAAAAAAAAAAAGATGAGATGATAAAGAGCTGGCATAGTCATAAGTTCTGTACAATCACTTTGGAAAGAGATCTCAAAGCTAACTAGCAAAGTTAATAATAAAAAAAAAGTTTAGAGATTAAATACAAATGGAATTAAATCAGAATTAAAATTATAAGAGGCCCAGAAATGGTTAGGGAAAAAAAAATTAAAGATGAGGGGAAAATTGTGAATTAGAAAATCTGTGAAAACAGATGTAAAGCCCCCCAAATGCTTTTATGTTCAGAGCTTCTTGGTGCATCTTAATGATCCAAAATATCAGCAAAAATTGTGCAGGCTTAACAGGCATGAAAACAATGAGAGAGCATTCCACTTGCTCAAGTTGTCAGTCACTTTCAGCTGCTTTCCTCTGATGTCCAGAGCCACTCCAATTTCAAATGCTTCTGCCCACAGAGAGATCTAAGATCTGTAGGGATTTTATATAAAAATATCACCAGCCAAAGGTGTAGGGTCTGCAAATTCTACATGTGCCTACAAACAGCAATTTAAATTTTAAGGCAGCCAAAGAGAATAGAAGGAAGAAAGGTAATATTATATACTTGAATATTTTCATTATGTTTCATGATAATTCACAATTTATATTAGATTTTCAATACTGTTTTACAAAGTGGGACTCTGGAAGTCCCTTTCAGCTGTCTTTGGTTGCAAAGTTCTTACTCCCAGGAGAGCCTGGTGTTGATCACTGGAAAGATACAACAAACTGAGGCTCTCAAGAAGCAGAGGGTGTTGTAAAGATGACTGGGACATGCACTGTATTGAAAGTTCTAGGACACACAGAATGTGCGTTCAACATGTTAATAAAAAAGATTAATGTGATCTCCTCTGCAGTTCTGAAGTAACACTACACTACTCCTCTTTTGTGTGATGCCTCAGCCTTTGATTTCCTTACCCTAAAGTTTTGGCTTCTAAGAACACAAATGTATTTTCTAGTCTTATATGAGCCATGTTAACATTCTGATTCTATATAGAAGATCATTAACTTGCAAACTTCAAATATTTGCTTAAATAAGAGGGAGAAAATAATAATCGCCTGCAACTAATTATAGAATATTAGCAAGTAGAACTTTGAGATGGCATGGAGGCTGAGAAGACTCAGGAATGACATGGAAGAAATGATCTGAAAATTCAACAGCAGGAGACTAATCATCAGACGGGGGACCGACATGACATGGGAGAAGGCTTTGTGCGTGAAGACCTCGGTACAAAACGAGCTCAGGAAGAACATTCGTATTGATCTCTAGAAACAAAATCTGAAAATATAAAGATGGGAACCTCATTTTAACATTCTTACAAGAGAAAGAAAAGGCAAATCTGAGCTAACTCATTGAGAGTGAGGAGAAACAACTACTTAATAAAAAAGAAACAACAGTTGAACTAAATATGGCGAGTACAGCATTAAATTTCTTTCTGCCTCAAGTTTGGAAGGAGGCAGATAATGGACTGATGCTACCAGTATGAGTTCACCTTCCAGGTCTACTCCAATTGTTTTCTTCTCTTTTCATTCATTTAAATCTAACACGTGGGAAAAGGAAATAAGTTCAAATTATTTCCTCCTGAACACAGCATCAATCCTAACTGTTAAGGTAGTTTTGGTAAGAGGCAAACACCGATATAAAATAGAAATCTAAAGTAATTTTATCCATAATCTGTAGAACTCCGCAAAGTCTGGTAATCAGGGAATGTGGGCGCTGAGGTGCAGAAGGGAAGAGTATTATCAATTATAATGATCCTAAACTCTGACTCTTACAGGGAGAATCCCTTGCATTCATAAAGACCATCAAGGCTCTAGAACTCTTTCAACAGCAGTAGAAAATAAAGATTTAAAAAATCGACTTGATTGAAAAGTGCCAAAACAAGTTTAAAAAAATTATTAGGCAGAATCTGTATTATTCCACCTGGCTTTAATCTTTTCTACCTCCTGGTAGAATCCTCTTGAAGTCATCTGATTAGGACTCTATTAATCTCGGTAATTTTTGTCTTCATTTTCAATTCACCTTCAATACGATAAATAAAATGTAACAAGACCTCAGAGGATAGTCACAAATGAGGTGAAGGCCTGCCACTTTCTGTTCACATAAAGTTGGACAGTTCTAAAAGACATTAATTAACTAAAATATTAAAATTAAAAATACAAGCTCACAAGTATACTCTGCCAATAGTTAGAAAGATCTCTTGGTTCCTTCATAAAAGTGAACATTGGAGTTAGTTCTCTCTTCTTCCTAAAATCTCTTCTCCCTTCTTCTTCAGCACACTACGAGAATCCTGGATTGTACTCTTATAGGGATCGCTTGGTGAAGTCAAACCATTTCTAATGAACTGTCATCTCCCATTTTGGTTCTTCATAATCGGTATCATATGTTTATTGAGTGCTTTGTTTGTGTCGTATAATGTGTTAGGGGTTTCATAAACTATGATATGTTATAATGTATCTAAAGCATAGTCTCTGTCCTTAAGGGACCTACCATTAAGCCAGAAATAACTCAGAAATAACTGCATAATGAGCACACACGTGTGCAAGAACACATGCGCATGCGCGCACACACACACACAGCCTTAGTTCCAAATAGTGGTACAGGCGACAAGCTCTTCAGAAATGTGGAGCTGAGTGTAGGTCAAAATTACTTGGGAAAGCCTCCTAGAAAAATAGGATTAGGCTCATACGGAAAGGCAGAATTTAGGTAAGGAAAGAGAATGAAAAACAAAAAAAGGAAAGGGCAAAAAGGCCAAGGGTTAAGGCAAAATACATGCATTAATTTCCCAAACTCTTCATTCTGGGTATGCTAAGAGTAAAAGCCACAGCACAGGGGAGTGTTAAATATGGAGTGTTAAAATGAAGACTATGGATGATAATTTGGCATTTCTGGCTCTCTAAGAATAATCGGTAAGAAGCACTAATCCATAGTTCTACTCTTCTAAAGTTTTAAAACATCTTATCTCCTAATCTCAGGAATACTTCTATATTTTACCATATAGGATTTGACTATTCTAGAGTTGAACAGAAAGACTAAATGAAGAGACAGTTTCCATTTTGTTTTTTCCTGAATCTAAGAACACTTGGATTCGGCAAGTAAGATACTGAACTCATCATCATTTTCCCTCCTGAGCCTGTCCTCTGTGTCCCCCATTTCTCTTGCGGGCTTTTAAAGTCGCTATGGTTTTTTCCCCCTAATTTTCCTCTTTGTCCCCAACATTCAATCCATTGTCTTATTCTGGTATTTCTTTTCTCAGCACTCCCTGTACGGATTCCTTGCTCTCCGCCCTTTGTTTTGTATTTAAGTCAGATACAACATACTGTAAGAACTCATCTTCTGCTTCCAGTTCTCTCCCAATTCCAGAACATCCTTCCACACATGAGTTCCACTCAGGTACAGTTCATCCAGCACACCTGCAGGTTACTCTTCCCAAAGCACATCTGTGGGCAAGTGAAAGCCAAGCTCATAACATCAACAGGCTCCAAACTGACACAAACACCATAGCTTGATGTTTAAGACACTCAACAGTCCGGTCCCCTTGACAGACTCTAAATTCTACTTCCCTTTTTTATATTCTAAATTCCTGTCAAACCAAATACACAATGTTCTCCAGGCACATATCATGAATTCCTGTTCTGGGCTGATATTATCCTATTCGAATTGCTCATTGCCTACAATCTGAGATAACATCTTCTCATCTCAAAAACCTCTGATCTCACTGACGCTGAGTCAGGCGCTCCCTACCACAAATTCCTGTCTCATGTTGTTTCACTCTGTGGGTCCACTTACTTTATGAATTATAAGAGGAGGTGGGAGGAAAAGAAGAGGGACTATCAAGGAAAGTAGCCACACATTTATGGAGAGCCTAAAAGAATGTATCAAAATACAAAATATTTTTGTATTGTTTATGGTCTCCTTTACAGCAATAGTAAGGTATTACGAGAGGTAATATAAATCAGTAACTATGAACACAGCACTATGAGGGAAGCAGGGAGCAATTATTATGTTCCAGGCACTCATTTCATGTGCAAAAATCCTATGAGGTACGTATTATTATTACTTACCTCACTTTCAGCTGAGAAAACTGAGGAAAGAAATAAATCTACCTCAGCTATTAGGTGCTAAGTCTGGGATTGGAAGCCCTACAATCTGCCACCAGAGCCCACATATGCTAATACCACGAGGCCCTTTGCCTCTTGTTAACAATTGCATCAGCACAGCTTAAACCTCCACCCCCAATCAGTAACAATAAGCACCATGATATAATTTCAGGACACATGACTATGCTATTTAAGTGTAAAACAATTCTTTCACTTTTGTTTAATGTTCAAAGTACTATGAAATGCATTCAGTTACGTGCAGCCAAATTTTGATGGAGAGAATTAGATAGTATTTTTCCCGTCTAATACCACACATAAAATGACAACATATTCTTTAAGTACAAGCATCTTAAAACTCTATGAAGATGAAGATATAAAATGCTGAAGTGACATTCCATCAATAATATTGGACATCTAATATACAAAATGTTAATGACGGCAGGGGAAACAGAATCAAAGAATGAATGTTGACTCAATATTCTGAAAGATAATTAAAAATATGATTATAATTTATATAATTTAGGAAAAGACAAGATTCAGTCTTCCTCTAACTTTTATCTTTTCTGAAATCTATTTCCAACAAGCTGAGGGAAGCTTTCCTTTTCTCTCTCTATGGAAAATACACATAAATATTTTTCACATGCACTAATTCATATAGGCATAAAATGTACGATATATTGACTATGAATATTTTACTTTTATAAGCCCAGAGTGGCAGTACGTTAGGCATGAAATATACAATTATTATATATTGTTTAACACACACTATTTTTTCTGAGACATTTTATAATTCAACTGTAACTAAATTAAGAACAAAATGAATAATCTAAAACAGCAATTGCCAAATGTAAAATAGTGCTAACCTAAAAATGCTGTAATTTAGCCCAGTGATGATTTCTGGTTCTTAAAAACAATGTCCAATAAGCTATTTTATTGACCTCATTCATCGTTTATTTTAAGACTCTTATCACTGGACAATCAACATTTTAAAAAACCACTTCCCTGCACACCCCCTGTAGATGGTTCCTAACAACCACTATACATTGCCTAGTAGCGCAGTCAGTTGCACCGACATTGTAAACACTTTTATTATGAATACCTTTCATTTCTCTGAAATAGGTCTTTTTTTTAAGGGGGAAAAGAGGATCTAACTCTTGTTTGCTCTTTAAAGTTTTATCGTCTTAGCATTTTATACAGGGGGCCAGCATTAGCATACTCTGGAGAAAGGCTGAAAGTAAAAGGCCTCAGGCTCCCCCCGTGCGGCTGATAAAGCGGGGATGTAAAAACTTGAGTTGGATTGCTCACTTTCCTTGTTTTAGAGCACTGTGACTCTCAAGAGCATATACTCATGTTCTTTCTACTCCGAGTTTTATTACTTCTTTTGTATTATTTAATACATCTAAAGACACTTCCGAAAGACAAATTTTTCCATTTTGAAAAAGTAATGGTTTGGAACCGGATAAAATGCATTAACGTTCGCCGTGTGTTTTTCACAAAGGTGATAGAGTAAAAGCGCTATAAAGCAATTAAGCACACGATCTTAAAGACATTAATGTGTCAAGCAGAATAAGATGTCTAAAAAAGTCAACAACAATAATACCCTGTGAAAGGTCAAATGGAAACAGGCACCTAGAAAGACCATATTTCTCCCTCTGGCCTTTGACTAGATATTTAATGCAAAAACAGAGAAAGAAAATGTAAGAATGAGAGAAAGTACGACTCTTACCACAATAACTTGAAATTAGAAATATGTGATGTCTAACTCTCAGAAACATAGACATAAGTTACAATCATTCTAACAACTGAATGAATTGCTCAGGATTCAGAGTCTAATATTCTTCCCTGAATTCTAAGTTCTAACAGGGCCCATACTTTTTAGTAAACAAGAAACTGATATGCTTGGCCTATTGAATAAGGCCAGGCATTTTTTAAAGTGTCATACACATTTCTGAAATCCACAATACATCAATTTTTAATACATCTACTCTCTCAGCTCCATTAAAAAGATGGTAGGGGAAAGATTTTAGAGTAATTAATGATATAGTTAGCTGCTAAATATTAATAGGAATCGTAGTCTTGCATAAAATATAACATATAAACCTTGCCAATACAGACGCACCAGTAATTAAAGTTGAATATGTAATTACACTGATTTATAAGACAGGCAAAAAGTTACACTTTACTAGCTTCTATGTAAACTGTGGGTAACAGTTAAACTTTGCATTTTACGGTTTATAAAAACGGGCCATATCTTGACTACAGTTCATAAACGGTTTAGAGACCTGTAATAGTAGTAAAAATTACGACAACTTATTCCATCATGAATATTCTTATTGCACCATCCAAACCAAACTGTGATAATGGCCCATAAGAGGTAGACTCATCTTAGACACGGTTTTACAACCCCAAGAGAATGTTAGGAGCACTAAGAATTTGTAGAGGACTGCCCTGCCGGTATAATAATTAGAGGATACTGGAGAAACTCTAAAAGGTGTATTAAAACCGAATTTGAGACATTTTTTCTATATCACGAACATGGTGCAGTTTAGCTCCACTTAAACTTGCTTTTTTTTTTTTTTTTTAACTGATACGCTCTTGGAAGTTTCAGAA
>NC_133545.1:31302500-31305000 GCF_048773025.1 Camelus bactrianus
AAGCCTTTTCTTTAAGCATTAATGAATTTTAATTTCATCAGGCAACGTTCCCTTTTCCTTCGACTTACCTGCCTTATGAGAGTTGCATAAGTAAATGGAGGTCTGACATCTGCATTTTTATAAAACTCGTAGTTTGGGGCAATCTCTACAAAGATAAAAACGAGGTGTTAATTCTGCTAATAATTCCCACTGCAGATCATTGATTTTTTCATATTTTTTCCCCTAGTATTGGTGAAGTGATTCAGTGAGAAAGCCACTGACTAGTGAAAGCACAAAGCATGACAGTGGAATTGAATTATATGGAAAAGGCCATTTCTGACGTGGAGTGCAAATGAAGCGTCCCTAGTCGTTGGCGATACTTGGGGAACGTGTGACCAGCTGGCCTGAGGATTTTTCCAACTGCCAGGTCCTCTTTTAAGCGGGTGGTTTAGGCATGTTCTCACATGGACTTTTGCCCCCTCCCCACCCCAGCCATAATCTTGGCTTGTCTCATCTCATACTTCGTAAAGACCCACAGGACTGATCATCTCTTAGCATCTGTGGCCCTTCTAACAAAGGAAACACAGAACCCTCACAAGCGCCCATGTTGAAAATAACTTCACTTTTTGTGAAAGAGGGGGTCTGGGCTAATCATGGTTACAACGTGTGACTGTGATTATCCAGACTCCCCGGGGCTGGGGGGAGGGGTGGGGGAGGGGCGAGGGAGGAGGGAGCCGCAGGAGCGAGAAGGTATATTTGTGTCCCACGCCAACTGCGCCTCTCCTATGCATCTTAAGCGAAGTAGCGTGTGGGCATCAGGAGCTGTGCTAGGATTTCACTAGGAAGCACCTTGAGAAAGATCGATTCCCGCAAAGAGCTGTCTTGCGTAAGGCAACAGTGCTTCCCAGACACCCCTCTCATTCAGCATTACTTGCAGATGTCGTGTTGCCACACTCTCCCCTCGGAGATCAAAGGATCTCACCGAATTGAGGTGATCCTCTGGGCCCGTCCGGACCCCACATCTCTCCCTGTCTCTAATGGGGAGAGCTTTCTTTCCTGAACAAGCATTCAGAACAATTCATCATGATGTGCTTAGGGAATCACCCCTATCCGCATTTACCAGGAATAAAACAATTATCACTCCATAAGTCATGACTTGAGTTTCCATGTGCTCTGGAATGGCTCATGTACAGTTGCTTCAGCTATAGTTTTCCTCTCCCAAAGTAAAAGAGCTCTACTGAGCATTCATATCCTACCTGATGACATGGGAATGTTGTATTTGTCTGAATGTCGCCTTCGTATGGCTCCCACATTGGGCACACTGGCTGGGGTGATTACTGAGGGTCCCTGGGTAATCGGGGTGACTGGGGCCGTTGGTGTGGTAGGGGTTTGAGGTAAGCTCTGTGGGGATGTCTCCAACATGTTCTTCGACATGGTGACACTAGACACCAGATTTAGCTGCAAAGGCCCAAGAGAAGGGCAGGAAAAAGGTAGAGACAAGAGAAAAAGACTTAAAAAGGTTTGACAAATGAGAGTGGATTCACTTCTACAGCTGTGTTGCCACTAATAAGCTGCAAAAGGAAGCAGCCAATCTCAACTAATTACAGGATGAAATTGTATCATAAGAACTCTAATTAGAGGATGCTGTTAGAGGTTATCTAATAATCTACTGCAGTGTTACTTAGGACTAACTCCTTCTTGTCCTACCAGACTTCTGCGAAAGTCTATTTCCTTAAATAAAAAGCCAGTTGCTGATTATTGACTGCCCCTGTGGTTAAAACAGGTGTAGCCCCCAGTGAAGCAACTACAGCAGCAATAATGAAGGATGCAATGTTTTCAACCAACAGGACTTCGAGAAAGTTGCTATTCTGTTGCTGCCAGAATTTTTTTTTTTCCCCATACTCCCAAATCTCAGCTGAGAGGCTCCAGCCAGCTGGAAAATTTTACACTGACCTTTAGTCTCCTTGCTAATTTGGTGGAATGGTAATGACATTACTACATATTCAAACAAAATTGTCTTAATTGCAAATTAGCCGGAGGAGGCTGAAAATTTTCAAATTAAATCTGATTGGAGATGGAGAGAGGGAAATGGAATTTCCTCACTAACAATCATTTGTGGCATGTGTTAACAAATATAATGAAATGTCAAGTTTGCCAATTCCTCTGGAAGTATCATTTTCAATTTATGATTACAGTGTCACTTAATGCTGATGTACCCTGGAAAGTGGGTGTCAGGGTAGAAAAAAGGAAAAAGGTGAGAATGTATGCAAGCTGTTTAACGGTGTGCCCTTCAACACTCCCCTCAGAAAGGCCCTGTTCTTCATTATCAAAAAACTGTATCACCTCTGTCATATTTACCACACATCTTTTGTCATAAATAGCATCCAATTAGCAAAATTTTTATGCAGGGCAGCACAGAAAAAGGTTCCTGCCATATATTTAAATGGTACTCAGAAGAGGTAATCTCCAGTCCTTTTCATTTTACACAGGAAACTATACAACCAAGCAGAAAACTAGTTTT
>NC_133545.1:31315000-31337500 GCF_048773025.1 Camelus bactrianus
TATTTTCTCAAAAAAATGTGTACAATAAACACTGGGCACAAAGTTTCTGGAGAATGGATAAACAAATAAAATGAGAGCTAAAAATCTTTTACAGCTTTTTGACTTGTCTGACATTTTTTTCCCCTCAAGACTCTCAATTCTCTCCATTAGTACAAACGAAAATCAAATCTTTCCAAGAAAATTTGTATTAGCGGTGATTTCTTTAATTCACTTTCCACAGACATTAAATCGACTTTTTTTTCTGAATGACTGAAATTAATTTAATAAGACATATTATTTAATTTATCTTCAAATTTCCCACACATTTTAAGAAAAAGACAATACCAGTATGGAAATATGTCTACCCACTATTTAATTTCAGTACAGTATAATGGCATTAGCTCTATTAACAGAATTTATCACAGATCTTTGACTTAGAGAATCTAAGCTTACCAACAAAAATGGACTAAAAGAAAGGCCTTAAAATCTACTGTCATTTGTTCTGTCATCCTTATAAAGTTAATGGGTTGGAAAAATGGTCAGTCTTTGGAACCAAAGTTGATACGTAATTGAAAGGCAATTTTTTTTAATTGTAACTTCTTCAGTTTTAAAAAAATTACTAGCATGAGTATGAAAAAGCACCATTGAAGGTAAAATGAGAGTTCATATTTATAAGCTTGGTAGTCATAAAACTATGGATAAGTATTTGAGATGAATAAAAATGCTCCTTTCCATGTGCTACAAAGGAAAGCATACTGAAGAAAAGACATATGTTGTTTCTTTATTTTGAATTTTGTCAAATACAACAACTTAGAGCAATAAAATGTCTGAGTACTGAGCTAGTTCTATGGCTTACACTGCCATACTTAAGAAATAGTATGAGTCCTGTAAGTAATCTTAATGATAAGGAAGAATACAACATATTAACAAGGACTAATATATTCAAATGAAGAAATATGAGATGAGTTATTTAAAGACTTACTATCCCTATATTCTGTCTTTGTCTTAGAAAATGTTTTTCTTAGAAAGGAAAACTGTAGTAAAGTTACCTAAAATTTTAAGTGCTTGGAACTGTTGAATCAGTTTCCTACCCAACAACATGGAAGCGCACAGCTGTTTTGGATAACAGGAGTGCAAATTTTCATTTAAGGCCACTTACAAAATCCATAGTAATATAGAAAGCATGTTTTCTTTTAATTGGTCAGAAACAAACAAAAAAGGTTAAAAAAAATCCTTGTGGAAGTCTCACGGTAATTCAGTTATAAAGTTATTATGATGCCAAGTACTTGTGCCTTGTTGTTAAGGTGCTTTTGCTCTATACCCTGTAGTCTACCATTTGTAAACACATCTTTTTGATGTTTCTGCCAACATCCTGGCAACAAAGCAGTGCAATTTCAAATGAGCTAATTAACTTAATTGTTGATGAAGCATGAAACAGTTCATTCACCCTGTTAGCTGCTCCATGACAACATGAGAGTCTCAGCCTGTGAAGTTACTCATCTCCATAAACCTATCTGGTGCTCTCTGTTTAGATCTCTCATATACTGAAATTGCATGTGGAAAATGTTTCATGAAAGATGCATATTCTCATTTGAAAAAGAACCTCTTATGAATTAAAAAAATAAATTATCACTGTATGAAGATTTTAAGGATACAGAAAGTTTTTACTTAAAGCTAGAGAAGTCATATATTCCATCCTACAAACATACGGCCATGCATGTTTCTTTATGATTCTCAGGGCAACAAGTAACAATGGAGAAAATTATGCTTACCTTAATATTTTAGTTACTATTAACTTTCAGTTTTGTATTCTTGTTGTTAAATGTAAACATTAAATATCATTATTTAAAGTAAGAAATATAAAGTCTGTAATAAAAATAAACCTTCAAAATGTGTCTTTTGCTTAAATATATATATATTTGCATATATATATATATGCATATATATATGCATATATATATATATATAATATGACTTCTCGCATAATTTTACTGGAAATTTTTCTTGAAACCTTGAAATTTAAGTGAATCCTGCAAACATGTCTTCCAATTATTAATGACACATTAATGACACAATTATAGTAGGCTACTATTTTTCATTGATTCAAAAACCTTTACTGGATGATTTATAAAATAGTCTCATGAAAAGATAAAGATGAAGAATTAACTTTCTTAGCCTGACTCTGCTAACCCACTTGTTGGAACGCACAGAAAACTTACAGCGTGTCTTAGAATGGACTCTGACTTCCTTCTTGCAGCTTCCTTTTGTTTATTTAACTACCTGCCTAAAACTCCCATGTGATCCACCCCCTCCCCTAAAAAAAAGTTAAAAAAAAAAAACAAAACCTACTTTAAAAACTGTCCAAAATCTTCACAAATGCTCTCACAGCCTGGCCATTTGCAAACTCCATGGCCGTAGAGAGTGTGAGAGGCCCCAGTCTCCTCATGTGACGAGCTGTAGCAAAAGAACACGGCGTCAGATTCATCTCAAAAAGCCATAATCGTTGCAGGCTGCTAGCGCCTGTCAGGTTACGATCAGCGACAAACAGGTCAAAACAGGTCAATTCAGCTCAGAGCAGTCAGAAAAATTTAATCGTTCTATTGAATAGTTCAACTGCCAAGGCTAGATGATGTTCCAATTAGAGGAGAAATAGAGCCAAAGATGACTGTTAATAAAGGATGAAAAACTAAGAGGACTGTATAATACCATATGCTAATCCTGCCATATGACCTTAATGTAACATTTACCTCTAAATAAAAAATAGATATTCGTATGTGGTCCAGAGAAAAAACCTGTTTTTAAGAAAGTAATAGGAAAATCACCATCAGAATTTTGAAATGTTCTTTTTAGAGACTATATATGGACCTTTAGAATCATTTAAATTGTTTAATATTTATGTGCGAACCACATATATATATATCTGCTAGTTACAGTTGATTAAAAAATTCTACTTTGAAACAGTCTTCATTAGCTCTCTCCTTCTATAATTATCAAAGACTTTTGATAAGTGAGTATTGTATCAGATAGACAGATCCAAGAGACATCAACCAACTTCTGAAATATATAATCATCAAATTACTCTCAATTAAAACAACAGCGTGAAAGCATCCAAAGGCATACAATTTTATAATAATGAAAGCTCACAAGAAAAATATGCATGATGTTCAAAGGAAGACCAAAAACATCACCAAATTATAGCATTCTATTTTAAACTGTACTGCAATTAAATATGTTTCTTTGAAAAAATATTTGTATGAGAGTCTGTTGCAGCTAAGCAGGTATTCATATTACAAAACAGAGCACTATCAATCCACTACAGTTAAATGTGACATTTACAGCTATACATCATGGGAGACTAAGCCACTCTGTTAAGAAATCCAACACTTACATTTCATCTTTTAAAAAGATATTTTTCATGTTGAGTAATACTTTGGCTTCTGTATTTTATATAAAGTATATTAAAGGACTTGATTAGATAACCATATGCCTGAGTAAATAGAACTAAATCGACCAAAAAGTACATAAGTGCTCCTTTTACAAAGGCAGTTTTTACACAACTAAAAAAAACCAGTAAGGTGAAAATTTACCTAATATAATGTACTCATTGATGGTAATGGAAATCAAATAATTTTTCTTTATGACTTTTCAGTCCAATTTATTCAGAAAGTTAACTCCCATAAGTTCAATTTTATTGTAATTCCATCATGTCATAAAAATAAAAAAGGCAAACCAGATCTTCTATCTTCTGGTTTACTATGCCTGTGTTTATATCTATTCTGATTTCTAAGTCCATTTGTAACATATAGTAAGGGGGTCATATATACATCTTTAATTATTTGAAACCGGTTCATAAGTTTTAAAATGGTAAAAATGTTCTCATTTTAGCAATCAGGTTATGCACAATATCTCAGCCATAAAAATCTATTGACACAATAATTCCACACATACTTATTTAAAAATAACTTTCTTCAGGAAATTCCTGACTCTATCCATCAAAATTCTGGTATTTGAACAGTTCTTTTCCTAATGAAAATAATATATGATCATCTAAAGGTTTCTATTTAATTTGTTGTTCTATACATTCTGCCTCTGTTAGGTACATATTATTATTTTCAGTTTTATGAATGGTGAAAGTAAAATTTGGTGATAGATGTAGAACAAATCTCATGAGATTTACCTGTCTCGCCTTGCATTTAGAACTGAAGGCTGTCCATTCACTATGGAATGATGGGTTATTGGTGGTGATGCTTTGGAAGTGGTGGAGGAGGTAGTCGAGGAGGAATTGTTAGTAGTGAGGTCTAGCCCTCCATGTTTAATGCCATTGTCTTCCATACTGTGAACTCCAGTCACTTCTTTCCATAACTGCTGAATCTCAGCAGGACTTAAGCCAGCTATAAAATGAAAGAAAGCCCCACTAATATAACAAAGTAAAGTTCGTATAATGAGCTTAGTATTGTTACTGGATTAATGCCAACAACAAAAGTGATGTTATCAGAATTATTAATATACAATAATTAATCACTTTACACCATCAGCACCATAGCTTTTCCCTGAATAATCAGTTATCTACTAAAGACTACCGATTCAAGAACAGTATTAGAAATAATAGTATTGGGAATAACATCGTATATTAATAGAAAAAAACACAGCAAGTTCCATCTGAAAATTAAACTATTCAACTTGTAACAGTAGCTTTTACTTATTGCTAGTATTAAGTTTTTATCAGTGAGGAACTGAAAGACAAGTACATTTGGAAATAACACATCTTGAAAGAAATGAAAAAAAAGGAAATAAGGAGGGAAACAATCAGGGGAAAACAGGAGACGCTCAACTCAAAAGTAAAACAGATTTGCCAATTATCTAGTTATTTTGGTCTTTCTCAGAGAGGCAAAGGAAATAACTGAATTTCATTCCAAGGGCCCGAATAAGCCAATATGCCTACCTACATGGATCAATTAGGTAGTTAATATCTAAATTTCTCCTTCATTTCATGACCAATAGAATAAGTCAACTACTCTTTTTAAACTCCCTGGTTCAGATTATGCAAATTTACCTGATTTATGAGGGATGAAAATAGAAAAACTAGGTACAATCCTAACTGTAATTTCAAAATAAGGAATTGAGTTTACAGGATTTGACTTATAAAATAATACTTATATGTGCCAAGTACAGTGCCTTCATAAATTCTTTGCATACTTTATGTTCTTTATTCCTTACTACAATCCAATGGAGTTGATATTTTTATTATAACCAATTAATTTATGGATAAGGAAGCAAAGTGGGAGAGAGGATAAAAAATATAGCTTAGGTCACAAAGCTTACGTGTGATAAAGCTGTGATTTAAATCCAGGCAGTCTTTGCTCCTAAAATCTTTTATTAAATATATGAAAACAACTGGATAAAGATATATAGGAGCAAGTGTACTCGTAATGATAAATGCTATCATTTATTGAGCATCTCCTATATTCTGATGCTTTGCACTCATCATCTCAGTTGACCTCACCTAAAATTAGGAATCATTACATTTTACAGGTACATGGAAGCTCAGGATGATTAAATACACAGCCTCAATCACTACGCTCAAAACCAGTGGGCAGAATTCAAACCTGATGCCCCGTGGCTCCCAAATCTATATTCTTTATTACTATGTTCAGCTACAACATCAACTGTAAGGATGGAAGCACTAATCAACCTACCCTCCTCCTCCCACCACACACACACACCAGATGCCACAGTGATGCTGATCAATGGAGAGGCGCATGGGGGTGAAGTGGGATGGAACAGGCAGGGGAGACTCGGGAAAGGTAACAGAATATGAAGGTAAGGGGAGCCCTCTCACCCCGACCCCTGCAAGTGGAAAAATCATTGATCTAGACATAGTGGTAAGTAGCCCCTAGCAACAGAAGAACCCTCACTGTTCCAAACATAACTTCTGGTCAAATTCTTCATCACAGCAGCAACCTTAAATTGCTCTGCCTATCACAATTTCATACAGTCAGCTTCACTGAAAGCTATCATTTTGATGATTCTAGCTCCTCCAGATTTTAAGACGTAGCTTGAGACTAAAGAAAAGACAGGATAACTCCAGTTTACAAAGTTGTTAAAAACGATTTTTTTCTATAAAGAAAAAGATGACTTAATAAAGGTATTTCTGTTACACAGGCAACGATTTCCATACAGACTATTAATTATTGCTTCAATTCAGCTTTAACCTAGGATTCTGAAACTTTCCTGACTGTCATTTTTTGATGTGTCAGGTGTCCTAACAGCAAAACTGCGTTAGCAGCTCCTTTTCTGTGAGAGCATTGGCGCACCCTTGGCATCAGATGTCTCAGCACCTCAGCCGCTGCTTCTCTGCTCCCCTGTCAACTCCTGCCTGGACCGCTGCTGTAGCTCCCTGACTGTCCTCCTGTTTTCACCTTGCCTGTGTAAAATTCACTCTTCAGATCTCAGCGCGAATTTATCTCTTTAAAGGTAAGTTAAGTCACAGCACTTCCCAGGCAAAGCCTCCACTGCCCTTCTAGAACACTTTAAAAAACAAAACAAAACAAGGAAAAAAAAAACAAACCACCCTCCTGTGGCCTATGAGGTGCTTGCATTCATTATCTGGCTCTTGCCTGCCTCTTTGACCTCATCCATTGCTCCTTCTCTCCATTTCATTGTTATACCTGCCTTCTGCTGCTTCTCGAATGCATCAAACATTGGCTCCCTTTCCAGCTTTCGCTCCGGCAGCTCCCACAGCCTAGGCCACTCTGGTTGCAAATCTTCCCCTGGCTTCCTCCCTCCTGTCACTCAGATGGTCTAAGGGTCACCTCCTCTGATGGGGTCTCTGACCACACTATCAACCACAGCCCCTCCCCACTTGCCTTCTCTCACTCCCTATCACCTCCCTCTATTTTAATCTCTAAACTATGTTGTTTTTCTTACTTGTTTTCATTAGTATCCCTCCACCATTTACCAAAAGCAGGGATTTCGTATTTTACTGGTATAACCCCCAGAGCCTAGAACAGTGCCTGGTATGTGATCAATAAATAGTTGTTGATTTAATTGATTAAAACGGATTCATGCAGTTCTAGAAGACATCTTGATTTCCATGTGCCACTTCTGTGACTCTTAAAGGGCATAGTACTTACGAGCTCTCTTGTAAGGTCAGTGTCTAAAAAGTTATAAATGGTACTAGTTGATTCTAACAGATTAGGAAGCTAATCTATATACTGTATTTTGGCTACAGACACTTAGGTGTTTTTTGAGACTATGTACCAGTTAAAGATGTTATTAATAATTTAGTTTGTGGACTTTAGTAATAACTTAGTTAACCTAAGTATCCACTTACCTTCTAAAGTAGAATTCTATTATTTATTTGCATTGAAAATTAGCGGTATCACCATGATACCACAATGATATGGTAACAAATAGTAGGCACATAAACATTTGATAAATAACGTGTTTGCCATCCAAGTAATGACCCTTAATAAAAAGAATATTATATTTTAAAAATATTGACCACCTGAATATTAAATATTTATATATTTTAAATATTTAATTTGAAAATATTTTAAATATCATAGATAAGGGACAGAGAATAAACAATGTCAAAAAGAGATTCCTGTTAGTAAGAGTGGCTCCCCAAAGTGTCTGCATATTAGAATTACCTGGGGATTTTTAAAAATTTCCAATGCTCTGACCACAGCCCAAAGAAGTTAAAACATAATTTCTGAAGGCAGGACACAGGCATCAGTAGTTTTTGAAGTTCCATGGATGATTCCACTGTGCGTATAATTTGGAGGAAAAAAATTTTAAAATAAACTGTCATGTTGCTCATGAGAAATTTTTCACATCTCCAACTTGCTTAGCTGTTTTCTATGGATACAAAACTATTTATGAATATGAAACAACTAGCCAATTAACTTTGTACAATTTTGAAAGTTGTGTGAATTTTTACATCTTAATGATTTGCAAGAATTTATTTTTTCAGGCAGTAATATAACAAATTCAGCATTTCCTAAACTGTGTTCTATGAAACAGTACTCTTTTAAATGCTGTTAACCTAAGAGGCCTCAGAGGACTGTGGGCTAGATCTTGGATACCTGTGATTCATGTTAGCATGTGAAAAAGTTCTGAGATGTCTAATAACAAAGAAAACTTGAATCTCTTTTTCTAACTCAGTATTTTGCAAATATGTCTGAAGAAAAAAAATTATTTTTACAATTACACTAATTTATTTCAGTTTTAAATAACAGGTATAGGCTTAGGATTCATCAAGTGATCTCCAGCCCAGGCCCCTTTCTTGCATTGCAGGCTGCCTACGTGACACTCTGTTATCACTCTACCAGATTCTCAGATCTTACATTTTCAAAACTAAGCTCCTGTTTACACAGCTCCTCTGACCCCATCTCATGCCTCTAGCAGTTTCTTTGTTTTATTTAACACATACTTATACAGGGCTTCTGATATACCAGTAACTTTTTGAAATGCTTCATACTTTATTAACTAACGTAATGCCCAAACCACTATTATTATTATTAATTATTTATTATTATTATTATTATTATTATTATTATTATTATTATTACTATCATTATTTTATTTTCGAGATGAAGACACTGAGGCACAGAAAAGCTAAGTAACTTGCTCAAGAGCTAACACTTGACTGGGCTCCATCACATTCTCAGGTCACTACTTACACATCCCCTTCCCAGGATTCCTTCCCTGATCAACTGGTCTACAAGTTCAACTCCTCCCATTTCCTATAGTTGCTTTATTTTTTCCCATCCTTGCTTTTTAATTTTTCTCCTTAGCAGTTACCACTGTGTATTTTACTTGACTGATTTGTTGTGTCTTCTACACCAAAGTGGAAGTTGTATGATGGCAGGGACTGAGGTCTGTTTTCATCACAGCTCTAGCCCCAGTGCCTGGACGAGTGCCAGCAGTGAGTGAAAGCTCAATGAGTATTACTTAAAAGAGCTGTTCAATTGACCAGAACACTGGTGTCGTGGCAAGCACGATTTGGGAATCCGTGGACTAGAGCATCATAGAATAATATTCAACTTCCAATCTTAAGTGAAAATTATTCGGTTTTCCTTAAAAACGTATTTCAAGGGTATATACATACAATACTACTGCCCAAAAGTTTTATAATTATGTAACTTAAAAATTCCGTGCCTACAAAAAACTGAGAAACCCTGTTCTACTTCTGGATGATGACTTGGGCTTGTTCCTATTCACTGCCTACAAATAAACATTAAAGGTTTGTTTTCCAGGAGTTGAAAGAATAAAAAGATGAATTCCCAACCAAATTGTGTCTGATATCACAGATAAAGCAATTAAATAATAATTCTTTAATTCTGGCGTCAGAGTTTGTAGAGTAACTACTGGGTGCCAAACGCTGTGTTAAGAATTAATGAAAATTTGCTAATTTATATCTAGATTATACATCCTTGGGGCACACAAGGTTTAAAAGCTTCAGTGGCTTCATTTATTGGTAAAAATTACATGTACAGCTTTTTCACACTCAAAAATAAAAGATTCTTTCTACGCCCTTAATTGTCTATGTCCAGTAATTAATTAATATTAAATACATAATTTTAATACATTATGATGTAAAATAAGTCTAGTGTGAATTTTTAATTAACTTATTTAATAGTACTCTGCTTCTTTTCTAGGGTTACTTATAATTAAAAAATAAATTTTAGTAGAAGTATTTGTATTATTCATATATTTTACTGAACCAATTTGATACTCAGTACTTTGAATTACTGAAATATTATCATTAATTTTCACTTTTCATCTTAAATTTTACATTTTGAAAAACCTGTATACACACATGGCTAAAATAATTAAATCACAGAGAAGGGGACTCAATGCAAAACTGAATTTCCCCACCAGCCCTGAACTCTGGTCCCCAATACTCCTCTCCAGTGGCAACCATTATTCCAGTTTTGGGGCTCTCCTTCAGAGATCCAAGTGTTCATTTGTAATTTGCCAAATCTAACATCTTACTGATCTGTATTGATCTGTGTGAGGGCTTACTATAACCTGTAGGTATAATGCCCAACTTTAAAATGGATATTCAATGAGAGGTGTATCAAATACACATTTTGTCTAAATGCTGAATTACAGAAAGTAAAAATAGCTATTTGGCTAAAACTTAAGACCGAAAGCAAACATCTCCACCAAAGAAGGAACAGGAATACATCTGATATAAAAGAAATTCCTACTATGATTTTAGTATTAATTTTTTTCCAGGCTGCATTTTTACAGTTTGTTATTCCATTACAAAAACAATGATTTCTCCGTTTTCTCGATCATGAAATTTAATGCAGCAAAGTTGACATTCTCCTTTTAAGTCTTCCCTCAACATACATAGAATTGACAAACAGAACTTTTTTAAACACATATGGCCTAAACAGAATTAAATCCATTTTAATATATGCATGTTAATACACTAAACAACTCTATAACAGTTGGAATTATGATATAATCTAATCTCCATCTATCTCATTTACATTTTCTCAAAAACTAACTCAACATATTTTGAATATCCCCTTATGCATTTCATTATTCCTAAGTTAGTTTTTCAGTCCCCGTGGTAATATTAAACCTGTGACTATATTGTGTATTGGGATGCACTGACTTCCATCTTATGTCAAAAACATACCAAAGTTTATACTGCATGTCACAGTAACTTCCTATTTTTTAACTTGTAGACAATGGTACTGAGTCATGAAAATGTGTCACTAAATAATTACTAGTTTATATATAAAGTACAGTATCTATGTATTAAATAGCTTTAAATCAGTATTTTATTTGAGATTGACTTAAAAACCCATCCTTTTTTATTCAACTTCTGTATACCTATATACATATTTAGAGACTGTAATTTCGTTGCCTATTTTACATTAAAATCCAATGTTATAGTAATTTTCATGATAACTTTAAATGCTTAATATTTAAAATATCTTACTTTAAAATGATAAAATACAACATTGCATCATTTCGCAATACAGAGAAAAATGTCTGTAAATCTACTCTTATCAAAATTATAATTTTGTTACTTCCATCTGATTCTCATACACATATAGTTGAAAGAAGTTGTAACTTTAAAAGTATTCTAAGGAAGCTGTGTTAAATCGGGGGATAAATATTTCAAATACAGCATATTTTTACCGATACAATGAGAGTATCATCTTTGCCTATTAATCCTGTTTGGTTTTCGTAAGGCCATTACTAGTGGCTAAACAATCAACCAACCAAAAACCTGATACAAAGTGAACTGAGGAACTGATGCCAGTAACTGAGGCAGAAATGATTTAGGGCTTACATTATCTAGCAATTAGTTTTTCACTTTCTCCTACTCTAATTCTGAGATTCCAGAACAGCACTAAGAATGCATATGTTCCTTTACTGTAGCTGCTTTCTCTGACACATTCCGCCTGTGTCTGGCTGATGGGTTTCCACAGTGCCCCTTTCACACATTCATTTAAACAGTTGAAAACATGATGATGACTTCCATCTTTTTTGTTTAAAATGTACATTTTCTGCTCCAACCCAGGTATGTTTTCAGATTTACTTCCTTTGCCTCAGTGTTCTCCATTCAAATACAAATAGAGAATACAAATAGACGAAAATAAGCGGTGATCATTTTTGTAGAGGCGAGAACAGCGAGTTGCTAGGTTGGGCAGCATCAAGAACTAACACAGTGTTCTAGGTCAGTCCTATCATGATGCATGTAAGTCAAAGCATCATGCTGTACACCTTAAACTTACACAGTGCTGTACGTCAAGTACATCTGAATAAAACTGGAAGGAGAGAGAGAAAAAAAACAAATAGAAGGGAAAAAAGGAGATCATTCTATCAAAAGAAAGCTCCGAAATAAGAGAAAATTGTCATTTGAAAACTATTAGCATGGTTATAGAATAATAAATTTCCTTGTATGCTTGTTTTGGAATAATATAGTTTAACAAACATATCTCAAATAAGTCACATTTTGTTCCTAGGAACATCTCTTTGAACTTTCTTGAAATGTGTGTTTGAATGTTTTACTCAAATAAAATCATGCTTTTCTATTGAAGAGAGAAAACATAAAACAAAAAACAGATCCTAAATATAGACTTTGCTCAAATTTTACTTAAAAAAAGGTCAATGACATAAATTTATTGCTTCTGTTTTAGTATAGTTCTGACAAAGAAATCGATGTTTACACTGAATTTATACACACCTTCACTTTTTTAATCTTATTGCTTCCTTTTGTCCTCAAGTTGTATTTATTTTTCCAAAGAACAGTTATTTGTGAATAGAAATTCATTGCTATGGTGACACTATGGTTTATCCAAATTCTCTTTGGAATGACATGGAAAAGTGGGTTTATTGCCTTATTTTTCTTTCACTATTGAAACTTTACCTTTCTTGATTTCCTAGCAGTGATTGAATCAGGTAAATTAGAGGATATGAAGTCAAGTGAAAGAGGAATTCTGGGAAAAATAAGCCATGGGAACAGTAATTTGATAAGTAAATAGAAAAACATTTACCATGGTATTTTTAATTTCATGTGCCCAAAGCAATATTTATGTGCATTTAAAGACTGCTTTTTATTTGCCTAATTAAAATTTTTGTATATTTAATTGTTCTTGATTTTCTTCAGGGTAGCCTGGAGAGTCAGGAAAATGCACAGCAAGTACTACAACGTGAGCCTCTCTGAAACAAATACAAGTAACTTGAGTTCGTTTGGATTAAAGTTTGTTCCAACAAAATCAAATGTGAATTAGAATATATTTTTACAAAGTTTATAGATACATGACTTTCACCTGTTGCAAGAATTTCAGCACACAAAGAACCATTTTGTTTACCATTCTTTTTCTGTTTTCAACTTAGAACTCTTTCGTTTCCCAAAAGTTGAGAGTCAAATGATGAATATATACAACTATATTTTTGTATGGTATTGTATTATTTAATTATCAAAGCATATTCAAAGTTTTCTCATCAGGAAAACAAGTAAGAATACAACTGACAGCTTTTTAAAGCTGTAATTCACAATATAGTGCATGCATAGGCAACAGTAATTTTAGAGAAAAGAGGATCAATTTGGTCCCAGGGTGTATGATGGGGCCCTCTCCGAAGTATAACTTGGAATATGCCCTCTAGAAAGGGGTTTCAGAGTGAAGATTAGGAACGTCTATCTTTTCCTGATCAGTTGTCCACCAAAACGTATACCCGCTCACTTATGTTCAATGGAGTGTTGTTAGCCTTCCTACTAATACAATTCCCTGCAGATCTTCAGTGTATACTCAACAGCTTGAATTCAGTACCTTGAATTGTGTTGCCCTTATAAACTTTCTTCCATAAGACTAACAAATACTCATTCAATATCTAATACAACACTTGAAAGCAGTTTTACTACACACTTAAAAAGCAGTGTATCGTGAAATTTTCTGAGTCTCAAGAAAATGGGTCACGCAACCATGTTAACAATCATGTTTTAACAATAAACATGAAGGTCATAAAAACACAATTTCTCAAGTATAAGGTAGACAGGCCATGCAGCAGTAGAAATTGCAACATTGGAAATGAAGTGCTGGCCATGTTTTCTATGTACCTTGAGGCAGCGATTGGACGGGAAGCGCCGCCTGGCCAGGGGGGATGGAGATGAGTCCCTGACGCTGAAGGCTGAGCAGATGCTGCTGCTGCTGGAGTTGTTGCATCTGGAGAAGCTGCTGCTGGAAGACAAGCTGCTGGGCGGCCAACTGCTGCTGCTGCTGCTGCTGCTGGTGTCAGAAAACCCAACCCAGTAAACAGCAGAGAACACAGTCTGGGCAAACAGCTCTCACACAGAGAAATGCATGCTCCTTTCATTGCCCCGTGAGTTTGTGAACTGCCATCCCATAGTCAAAATTCAAGGGCAGAATGTGAGCAAGTTCTAGACTGTCTGTTGCTTTTCTTTCAAATATTAACACAGCAGCAGAGAACCAAGGAACTTGCATTAAAACAGGATGGAATAGGGTCTAGAGAAAGTATATGACAAAGGTTCAGACTTTTAAAAAATGGGCTTATTGCAGATGATAATAAATTTATCTAGGCTAAAAGAATAACGCTTTGCAGATACAGTCAACTTCAACAACACACTTTTTTTTTTCCAGCTGAATAAGTTTGATCTGCAGAAGTCCATGACTGTGGTCTCCAGTGATCTATTAGTAAACTGGGATGTAGCCTTCATAGGACAGGCCTGTTAGCTCTCTCTCTTCCTCTCATTTCTTATTGGAATATATTAAAGGTGGAATTATGTTCAAGGCCAAAAAAAAAAAAGTGCCCTTATTATAAGGAAAAGTATAACTTCCAATTTTGTGAGGCGTTGCAAGACAAACCAGAGTTCTCTGGACTCGGGAGGGTATGAGCAGGCAGTCACACTTCAGAGGGAGACAAGCTGCTGTGGAAGACCTTTCCTTTTTAGTTTGGGGAAAAGAGAAACTTCTGATGCGCTCACTGGAAAACAGACTGCATAATGGAGCAAGTCATGTGGATTGCCCAAAGCCTCCAGAGAAATAAGGGAGCAATTGCTATTCTGTAGTTGATGGCTGTCTGAAATTCTATTCACAAATCCAAACAGAAACAAAGCCTCAGGGGGTCAAAACTGTTTCCTGTACGTTTGCATAATGGGCAGCTTGAAGACAACGGCTCTGATACCTGCTGATCAATTTAACTACTTCAACATGTTTTGTTTGTATTATGTTTATATTTGATGCAGTTTGCTGACAAGTGCGAGCTCGGCCAGAGAAGCCAGCTTGTCAGTTTGATTTATGAGCATATCAAACTGTAACTTTCTACTCACCACTCCAAACCTACAGTAGCAGTTCATTAATCAGGGGCCTGTGACTTTGAAATCTGCGCTCAACCAGTTTCTCCCCCGGTTCCCCCCACACCCCACTCCCACCCCAACCAACAACAGGCTAAATTTGCATGCATGTTCTCTGAGCTGCACCACTGAGAAAAATAAGGTTCCCTCACCAACTTAGATTCTCGGTGAGTACAAGACAATCAGTACTCTGTCCACCACACAGCTCGCGCTTTGTACGCTGTGATTCATTAGTGAACACTGGGCGACGGACAGCAGCACTGGATTGTAACTCCCAAGTCCCATGCTACAAGAAAGGAGAGCAGGAGGGTTCTACTGTCACTGTTATTAAAAGCTCCGTGCCAACGGGTAATAATGCATCTTTGACGGCAAAAGCCGGGTGATGGGGCGATCTCAGACTGCCCTCGCCTCTCAGCGCCCTTCCCAGCCTCACGCTCTTCTGCGCAGGCAGGGCCAGCCAGACCCTACCTCTTTTGCTTGCTTTCCTGGATGTGGCGGCGGCGGCGGTGGCGGCTGCTGCTGCGGCTGCTGCTGCTGCTGCTGTTGCTGTTGCTGCTGTTGCTGCTGCTGCTGTTGCTGCTGCTGCTGCTGCTGCTGCTGCAAAAGCTGAAGATGTAACTGCTCTTGCTGTTTCTTGTAAAACTCTTGTAGTTGTTGCTGAATAAACCATTTTGACTTTAATAAATAAAGGCAAAAGTTTCATGTAGTATAAATCTCCTAAACCCTTCTAGACTGGCACGGGGTAGAGTCTCCATTAAGATTCACCTCCCGAGAACAACAACAGCAAATATGCACTGGATTCAAGGAGACAATCTACAGACTCCCTCCCTCTCCCCCGAAGGCAGCTCTGAAAACTTCCAGTCCAGAATCCAAAATCTCCCAAACAAAAGGGTATAGAGGATCTGTCTTCTAAAGGGCCAGAGCCAAATGAACACTCTTAATTATTATATCTGCAGTCCCAGGAACACACAGAAATAGGTTCTACTCTCCTGTTTATAAAAACCATTGATAGAGTTACATACAACCATGCTGTCCAGTTCTTACTGGGAAACAACTGCCATTCATCAGATATACAGAAGAACGTCTTAGAAATATAAGCAACTGGCCTGTGGTCATCATCATAGAACAGAGCAAAGTAAATCTCTAAGAATTCAGGTAAAGCACGATAATTTCTCCCTGGTAAGTACGTCTACAGGTGAATGTCCACTTCATACACACTTGAGGCTCCAACAGCGTACATATTAGGAACATTAGTTTTCTTATTTACGAAAGATAAATCTCATTAGATTAGTGGCTTAGCTGCTTCACTTTGTTCTAATTTCTAAATTCTGAATGTATTTTGGTTACTTTCCCTTTGTAACAAAATGGCCAGTTCCAATTTCATACTTACACTAAAAGGAGTGTTGAAGTGTCACGAATTTTAAATCAACAATTATCGGTAGATCTCTCTGCACTTTTGTGGGAAAGTCTACAAATCAAATGCACCTAATCATTTGAATATGGAAATGTTGACTTATGTTGAAATTATACCTCTTTCTGCTCTTACTCCAGACATTAATACATTTAAGAATGTTAGGTAGTGAGATAAGAGGGGCACCAGGCAGATAGGTGGAGGAGAGGGTCCAGAAGATGGCATTGTGCCCATCTCCAGCATAAAGGGACTTTACTTCTAAATGAGCGCCATCAAGAAACCACTTAGAATCCGATAGCCACGACTGTGCGGTAGCAGAAAGGACTTAACTGGACACGATCCAGTGCTAGCACTGTATTATAATTAACATTGAGGTTTAGCACCCCACTGCCCATGGGTTTTTCTGTGTACGCCATGGGCAAGGACATGTGCAAAGGGGCCAAACATGACTAAGCACTCCGGGGACAAGAGCTGTCAATCTATCAAGAGACCGCCTCTAAGCGAGGGTGTGAGAGAAAGGGGAGACAAAAACCGCAACTTTTCCTCCCTTGGATCAGCCCGCCTCCCGTTCTTGGAGGTGTGCTTGTCCTTTTCTAAATAAACCTTTTAAAATCTTTCGCTATACAACACACCATCTCCCTATTTCTCTTTCAGGAATGACAAGAACCGCAGGCTTTACCTTTTAGGGTAACAAGAAAGCCAAGGGATCTAAATTTTCCTCTGCAGCTGTGCATGAGAAAGTTACACTTATGTTCTAGCATGCTGACAGGTTGGCCTTGCAAGTGGAGAATGATCTCATGTGCCCGTGGCACTGTTGACACGGCTGCGCACCTTCCGTGCCCCGTGAGCACTCCAAAGCAGGTAACCCACATTACCTGCTGCAGCATAACTGCCTGCTGCTGCTGGAGAAGGGCTTGGAGCTGCTGAGGAGACAGGACTTGTTGCTGAAGGATCTGCTGCATCTGCTGTGGGGTGATCACCTGGGGAGTCATCATGGCCACCGACACAGGCACCTTGACAGAGACAGAAGGAGAAGGACGTGGGCGTTACCAGATGTCTGGTAACCTACTTCACAGCCACGCGGCATCCCTAACAAATTCTTTAGCAACGATGACCAATAGTTTGTATGTAATATTTATTATGCTATTTAACTCTTTAATAGTGATATTAAGGTGCCACAGTATTTAGACACTAGCTTTCCAGAGGCATCAGATTTCATCAGATCCCACCTTCATGTTCTACTCCTCTTACGTATTATGCGAAGATGTGTCGCTTTGACCAACAGTTAGAAATAAACAAGTGGCTTACAGTGAAAGAGAATGTGACAATGAATGTATGTATGTTCATGTATAACTGAAAAATTGTGCTCTACACTGGAATTTGACACAACATTGTAAAATGACTATAAATCAATTAAAAAAAGTTTAAAAAAAAAAAGAAATAAGTAATCACATGTCAGTTTTCTCAATACTTCATAACTGATAATCTCGTCAATGTCATAATGCTATAAATAAAAAGCCTTTTGAACTAGTTTATAGGTATGATTAAAACAGATATAATAAAGATTGAATAACTGGAAAAATATGCATTTAAATATGTTAGTAAAGCTAGTAAAAAAGAATGTATGGGCAGTGTACTTACTCATGAAACAATCACCATCTTCACAATTTAATATATACATAAAATATGTATAGTACTAGAAAAATACATACAGTTACACATTTTACTACATGAGTACAGGTAACAACTCATGTAGGAGATTTATTTATTTACTTAGATATCTCCAGAAAATACCTACAAAAAGATCCTCTCAAAGAAGGAATCACAGCCTAGTATTCTAACTTCTCCTTTACACATTTTCTTATTTCAAGCTAACTAAACTTAAACCAGAGAGTCTTGGAAATCTAAAGATTACTCAAAGGTTATTCAGTAAGCTGAAGAAAAATTAAAGTATTTTGGTTAAAATGTCCTTTCTACCATTTCATTTCTCTTCAAAGTTCTGAAAGTTTTAAAGAGTCAAAAAGAAAAGGAAATAAGGAGGGAGAGAAAGAAACAGAGCAGAAAGAGGAAGTAAGGAAAACACCAAGTTAGGAAAAGCCAGAGAGGACGTTTGAGAGAAAGAGAGGAAGGAGTGGAGACAGACAGGCAGAGGCTAGCAGGAGAGGCGGACAGGAAGGCTTCCGGCACAGAAGCCTGAGGTGTCCACTCAGTTCTGCAGCCGTCACACTATTCCAAGGCATCACTTGTACTAACCAGCAGTAATCAAACAACTTGTCAACCCGCCGAGTCTGCAACCTTTGAAAAAGCAATCATTTTCTTTCATGGAAAAAATAATTCACTTCCATTGTAAATAAAAGCAAGTATTTATATAAACACTACTTTTGGGCCAATTCTTGGAATATGTGTCTTTGAAAACAGAAAGAGATTAATAGACATGGTTAACAATTTATCCTAACAGTCATTTTTAACATAGTTCAAACTTTTCTAGTCTGGCCTTTATGTAATAAAGGAATAAGAAATTAAAAATGAAAACAAAGTAGGAGAAAATATAAAATAAATTCAGAGTGGATTAATTCTGCTCTCTCTCTCAAAAAAAGAAAACCCTCATATTTAATACTAAGAAACAGTACTTTCTATCCCTTGTTGATCTCAAAATATGGATTAATTAGTTCTAATTTTGTAACATAAAAGAGAATCACAATAACAGAAAGGAATTCAAAACTGATTTTCAAAAATATTTCTGGATTTTTTTAGAACACATTGATATACCTACAGATTACTGTATTTGAATGTACCATAATAAAAGGCATTCTGAAATAAATGTATGCTGTAAAATTAATTGACCCAACAGTTTGCCCAAGTGTTCAGCTGTTTAAAAATTTAATGGCCAGTCTACTTAGTTGTTTTTTGATAAATAAAAAAGAATGGTTAGAACAAGTAGTTTGGGAAAAAATTATCTATCTACAAAAATGAGTTTTCTTCCAGTAATCATTTACCTCCAAATAACAATGAATCAAACTGAAATGAAGGAACAGAGAAAGACAGACGTTACATTTTTAAAGAAGCTGCTACTAACCTAGATAAAGGGATAAATAAGTAGGTAGCTAAATTACGCATATGTAGATAGCTATATACACCATATAGATTTATACCTTCTAGAAAGTCTGACATTTGATGTGAAGCCTGCCACCCTTCTCTCACCTAATAGCCCCTTATCCCTTTTTAGCTCATGGAGTTTTTTCACTTAATTACCTCTATACCTACAAGTAAAGGTATTTTATATGTAACTGATAACAGATGCACTTTATAAGAAAAGTTTTATGAATGGAGGTAGGCAATAATACACTGTAAGTTTACAGTCAGATTTCACCTTCTACCAATTATATTACCCTACAGCTTGTTGCTATTACAACTGATTTGATGTGTAAGCAAACTTAAGCAAGTTTTCTACCTTTGCATTCTTTAGGGTTCATTAACCCTTTCACGATGGTTAAACAAATTATTTTTCACTCTTAAAATGGCTTGTATTTTCCTTACATTTAAAAGCTTATGACATAAAAATAACCATCACAATTCTGTCATCCTAAAATCATACATATCACAGGTATGTGATGGTGTGCAAATTCTAAGCAGTTTCTGGCCTACCCTCTAGGAAATGGTCATCTAAGACTGACAATATACAGACAGAAGGACGTGTAGAGAAAGAAGCCAACTTTTACCTCAATATCAACCAATCAGAGAATTGCACACGAGTGATCATGTACCCTGTGATCCTCCCTCCATCACCCGGCCTTTAAATATGCTTTGCTGAAACCCTTTGGGGAGTTTGGAGTTTTCTTGGGCATAAGCCACCCTGTCCTCCTTATTCAACCCTGCAATAAACCTTACTCTGCTCAAAAAAAAAAAAAAAAAAAAAAGAGTCAACTGACTGAACATTCTACTTCCATCAGATATGTACAAAATACAAACTGAAATTAATTAAATATGTTGAAAAGCACAAGTGTACTTCTGAGGGATTTCTAACATTACAAATAAGCCAGTACTATCATCTCTAAATCCATATACACAAGCTCATCCAAAATGAAACATCAGCAGCCACTAAAAATCTATAATATTTTAATAAACAGAAAATTAGTTTTCCTACAACAATGTCAGTTACATGCTATGTGTAAACTGCTCCACTTGTCTTGTTTAGAAATTCATAATTTTCAAAATGCAGAACTCCATTTTTAAGTGAATCATTTTAAGCGACACATTTCCTTTATTCCTCCTTTAACACTTTTTTTACTGTCCCATTGCATTTCCCTGCTACTGCAAACTACTCTAGGAATTCACTGTCAAAGATGAATAGAGATTAACTGAGTACATAAAAATTTCTGAAGATTATGCTACTTTATCAATATTTAACAGGCAAAACCAGTATCACATTTGAAAGTCTGTGGATAACTTTCTAAAATATATATACCTTAGCAAGTTAGGTGGTAAGCTTAAGAAAATATTTTCCACTACATATATACTTTTGTTCATGCAAATATTCTAATGAGGTTACCACAATTTAGATGTATTGTAACAGAAGGGAGGGAGAACTTACCTCAGATACTTTCTGGTGAGAAGGCAAATAAAAGTCTGGTTGGGTAGAAGAAATCAAAATACATTATGCTGCTACCAAATGAAATCAAAAGGAATAGTTGGTTTTAAATGGATGTCCCAGTGAAAACTGTAGTCTATCAATTAAAATCTTCAAGAGTGAAGAAAGGAGGGGGAGGCTATAGCTCAGTGGTAGAGTGCATGTCTAGCATGCATGAGGTTCAATCTCTGGTTTCTCCACCAAAGTAATAAATAAATAGATAAACCTAATTACCGCCCCCACCCCCCGCAAAAAAAGTGAAGAAAGGAAACACAGTCAACTTTGGTTGGGAGATTTCTCTTTTATTCTCTCTTGGTATTTACTATACTGACAGAACGAAAATTCCCCAAACAAGGCTTTCATTTATCTTTATTTATTTTCTCATTAGGTGAATTACACACAAACTTGATGTGTAGGTCGGTGCAACAAGAAATACAGGATAAACAGACATAGAGATAGGGTTATGTATTCTGAGAGGAAAAATCATGAAACTTGAGTCAAAGGTAAAAGCCGGAAGCACTGAGATGTTATCCTAAAATAGGTAAGTGATGACTTCAGATTTTTTAGGAAATAAATTATGCATTTACATTAAACTTCTAAGTGTACCACATTGAAAGAGTCACACAAGGATCACGCCTCCCTTTAAGCGAATCTAAAGAGTAAGTGTAAGAGTTATGAAAATGGACCAAAATTTTTATTTTATTTGCTGTAATAAGCAAACTATCTTTTTTACAGTCTGGTTCAGCTGGAGCATTTCTGAATGTGTTGGCTTTGCATATTAAGCATGCCACTTAATTAAAAATCCCAACTATGTGTGGGTGATTGGAAAGGTTCTTAGCACAGTGTCAGCCCAATTCCTTCTTCACTAAATGTGAATTGGAAAAAACACTCACAACCTGTGGATGAGATTTACAGTGGAAAAACACTATTTCCTTGTTAACACAGTCTGCCAAATACTGGTTCATGGATCCCTTTATCCTTTGCTTAAAATTTGAAGCTTAAAAAATTTCCTGACCTCCAGGTCCTAATACTTAAAAAAAAAAAAAAAAAAGTAACTCTATTAGGACTAATTACTTGAATAATAAATCCAATATGGTTTTCATATTACAGTATCTGCTCCCATTTTAACCGACTATTGATAGGAAATATGTGATTGTACATTCGTTGATACATTTTTTCTGTTCACTTCTTTGCTCTCTATGCTCTCTGTATCTATAGTTTACTTTAACATAAGAAACTATTGTATTGCATTGCCAGCCTTTGGTCCAAATTCAAGCCTTGGTTACATGTATAATGTCTATCATAATAATAGCCTTTCAAAAGCTCCCTGGTTTTATGGTATTAAAAAGAACCCACAATGAATTGAGTGGTATTTGTAAGCTTTTCATCAAGTACTGAACAGGAGTATTTAAAGAGATCGGGATGGAGAGTACATATTGCTGTTTAATGCAATCTTTTAGCAGCAGGGCAACAGTGTGACAGGAACAACAGAAAGTCCAGCAGACTGCAAGCACAGACGCCGAGATTCCTTTTCATCATGATTCATCACTCCTTAGCTTCTCCTACAGTTTAGGACATTAGTTTTAATTTAACAACCATTTAATCCCTTTGATAAAGCAGTGTTTTGAGTGTTTTCTG